>NW_007252352.1:380310-400067 GCF_000164805.1 Carlito syrichta | reverse complement strand
GGTCTGAGAAGAATGATGTTGGTAACTTAATGGGTATTGCGTTGAATCTGTAGATTGCCTATGGTAGGATGGACATCTTAACAATATTGATTCTTCCTATCCATGAGCATGGAATATTTTTCCAATTGTATATATTTTCTTGGATTTCTGAATGAACTAGAAATTGACCTTCCATATGACCCAGCAATTCCCCTACTGGGAATAAACCCGGAGGAACTCAAATCATTCTACAAAAAAGATACCTGCACACGTATGTTTGTTGCAGTTCTATTCACAATAGTACAAACATGGAACCAACCATGTTGCCCATCAAAGCTGGACTGGATTTTTTTTTAAAATGTGGTACATATACACAATGGAATATTATGCAGCCATAAAGAAGGACAAATATATGGACTTTGCAGCAACTTGGATGGATTTGGAGTTGATCATACTCAGTGATTTATCACAGAAACAAATAGTTCCATATGTTTTCACTCATAAACGGACATTGAACAATTATAATGCTATAAGAAAGCAATTGGCAGTAGTGGGAAACTCTTGGGTGGGGTGGGATAGACAGTTGATGGAAACTGCTAGGGGAGGAGGAGCATACCTCATCAACAAGGGTACCTGCATGATCAATGTTTATACCTAACCCTGAAATGTACCCCACATCTTTATAATAAAAATTTAAAAAAAGATTCATGATATGTGAGTCCATATAGAAACTAAAGATAATATCTTAATGTATGTCCCTGGGTTGTTTAAAAACCAGGACACACACCAAATGGATTTGGTGACATGTAGACCTCAGCTAAGGGGGAAATAAGGACTGAACTCTGACTGCCGTTTTTTTTCTAAATGTATTTCTGAGGGATCTAGTTGACAAAAGATGCCAAATTATAAAATATATAAGATGGTTTGTTCTGAGCCAAACAGGAATAAACTTAGGTCTGTGACACTGTCCTAAGAAGTCTTGAGAACATGTACTGGGAAAGGCTGGATTGCGGCTTGGTTATATACATTTTAAGAAGATAGACGTTACAAGGAATGACAAATCAATATATGTGAGATTTACATTGGTTTGGCCCTGGAGTGTGGAACGTCTTCAAGTTGGAGCTTGTAGGTTATAGGTGATTTCAAAGATTTCTTGACTGACGGCAGCAAGAGTTAGGTTCTTATTGAAGAAATTTTGAAACCAGTAAAGAAAACTGTCACGTTGACATAGTTGGAAAGCTTCAGAGAGAATAGGTGGTGTTTAAAAGGTGCCCAAAGTCCACGATTCCCCAAGAGATGGCTTTGCATGGTCATAAAATACTTTGATTTCCTTCATTTGTTGTGTGATGTTATGCCTGAGTCCAACTGAAAAGCAAGTCTTATCATAAACGGTTAATTTAAAAAACCAATCTGGTGAGTCTTTGTAGGTTGTGTCTCCCTGGACTCCTTAGCTAGGAATTTGGATAGAGATTTTTTTTTAAAGGTCATAGTTTAGTCCTCAGCCTGGAGGAAGTCATGCCGACAGCCAGATCCAATGTTCTTTTCCACTGACCTCAAGCCTTTAGCTAAAGCTTCCCTTCCTTAGCCAACTGCACATCAGGAAATCTTTGAATCTACCTATGACCTATAAGTTCTGGTTCAAGAGTTCCCGCCTTCTTAGGCCAAACCAATGTATAGCCTCTATGTATTGATTTATGATTTTGCCTGTAACTTCTGCTTTCCTGAAATGTATCCCTGCTTCAAAAACCTTACCTGCAAGCTACTGAGGAGGCTGACTCTTACGTGTGAGCTGCCTCCTTGCATTGCAAGTAAAAGTTTTCCTTTTTCCTGCTGCAAAATCTCAGTGTGGATGTTTGGTCTCTCTGTGCTAGGCGAGTGGACCCTGGTATTAGTATTAGTGACAAACTCATATAAGGTGTGGCAGTCTGAAGTTCAGGAAGCAAGCGACGAACACCAAGAATACTAGAGCTCATAAGTAAGACTAAAGAATTATTAATTCAAGCAAGTTGTAATCAGAAGCGATGTTAGAAAAAACACAGTAAAGGTGCTTTTCAAAGTATGTAAAGGAAGCGTGAACCAAGAAGCAAGGCAGCAGAGGAAGAGGGATTTGGAATTACAAAACGACCAGAGACCGGGATAAAACTCTGGGTCAGAAACTTAAGTAGATAAAAGTATGTCAATAGGGGGGAGGGGGAGACGGTTGAACTGTGTGGATATGAGGCAGGATCTGGGTCCATGCAGTAGATTTGTTTTGTGCTGCATCTGAAAGTAGAAATTTAGGCGAAGGTAGGAGCATCCTGGGAACGGCGATTCATAACCAGGTATGTGACTGTAAGTGATCGGACTGGGTGGTTTAGGTTTAGAGAAATGGAAGTAGAAAACATATTCTGAGCCGGGCTGGGTGGCTCAGCCTGTAATCCCGCGCCTTTGGGAGGCTGAGGTGAGTGGATTGCCTGAGCCCACGGGTTCGAGATCCGCCTGGGCAGCGAGACCTCATCTCTACAATAAATCAAAAAGTCAGCCGGGCGTGGTAGTGTATGCCTGTAGTTCTAGCTACTTGGAAGGCTGAGGTGGAAGGATCGCTGGAGCCCAGCAGGTTGAGGCTGCGGTGGCCGGGAGCGGCCACTGCACTCCAGTCTGGGCGACAGAGTGAAACTCCAACTCAAAACATAAAAAAAATAAAAAAATAAAAAATAAAGAAAACATAATCTGATAATGAGATTTAGAAACTCAATATTAAAGTATATAAAGGGAGAACTTTTTGTTCTTGCATTTTTGGCCCCTTTCAAGACTCAATAAGCATTAGAAAATGAAAGTGGAACATCTAACTTGGATGCTCTATGTGAAAGGTATTAAAAGGAAAAGATGGTTAGCCAAGCAGCTGTTTGATAATGGCTATTAAGCATCAGACCTATGGCTAGTCCAAATTAAGATGTGCTCTCGGTATGACATACACACTAAGTTTTAAAAACTTAATAATAAAACCCAAACAAGACAAAATTAAAACCAACAAACTATCTGATAAGTAATTTTGTATTCTCATATAGTGAAGTACCATTTTGAGTATATTGGCTTAAATGTATTATTAATCTGATGTCAAGTTGTTCTTTATGATTTTTTTAATGGGGCTACCATAACATTTAAAATTGCATATGAAACTTGCTATTTATTTTTCTTGGACATCACCGACCTGCACATGTGGAATCACACATGTGGAATCACCTGTACCAGCAAACCCACTAACTGGTCATGCACACTAGATCAAGCCACTTACATTTTTTGTGCTTCAACGTCAATGTTCAAAATATTGGTACAAATGATGTTACTGGGAATAGTAACCCTATTTCCAGTAACGTCCTTTATAAAGAACACAGTCTTGATTATGAAGGAGACCATGCAAGTTGACACCCTCATTTGACTCTTTCTGGGCTTTTTTGGGAAGACTGCAGCTCAAGCTCCAATCATTCTCGGGTGAGCCAGGGTGTACAGCCTTCAGGTAGGAGTTAAGGGGGCTACTCTCTTCCTTCCTTTCCAGTAGTCAAACATGGCATCCAAACCAGGAACATGTTTTATATTTGTTTTCTCTTCAGGAAATAAAAAATTGGGTTGCTCTGGTCAGCAATACTAATAGGCAGGGGAGGTGAGAGTGAACAAGGACAGCAGCTGAGAAAAACTCTTTAAGTCTCAGGCCCAAGTGCCAACAGATTAAATGAGAAAGCAGATCGCATACTCAGTAAGAGGGAATGTAGGTGCCCATCTTTCTCTTCAAGCCATCAGGGTTTCCATTGCTTGTTGACTGTTCCATCTCAGGACACTAATCTCTGATAATTGCTTTTAGTTTTAGCTCACATATGTGTAGTGTCTCTCACTATATCACACACTACATCTTTTGAACTCAAAATAACCCTGTAAAGTAGACATGTCTGGTAGCATTTTAACATTACACGAGGTGCCAAAAACAGGGGACCGATGCTTATTGAGCATTTAATACACGAGAGGCATTATACTGGGCACGTCACACACTGTATTTCACACTCATAGATCTCTAAGCCAGAAAATGTAAATGACTTTCTCAAGGCTGTGCAGTAAGTATCAGAATCAAGACTACCACTGCTCTTTCCATATTTTAGCACTTCCCTTTGGAGAACAAGATCAAGAGCTAAGTAAAATTCACAAGGAAATGACCTACAGGGTCATACAATTTTTCTTCCAGTACTTAGATAAAGCTTTTAGCACATTCATTCATTGCATTCTTACTTCACCAAGCAGAACCTAATAATCTTTACTGTTATGGTCTAAATTTATTTTTATAAAAATAATATTAATGAAAGTATACAGTATGAACATGTTTATGGCTAACTTACTTCATTACTGGTGTTTTGCATACACCATGCCATTTAATCATTCCATCAGTTCTATAAGGTGGAGACTATCACCTAGTTTTACAGAAAACAGTTTCAGAGCATTGAAGATATCTGGTCAACACCCAGCTAATGAATGTTGAGGAAGTTGTATCGAAATGTATTTAATTCACTCACTCCTTCCTTTGCTGGAGTTACATTATTCTGATTCTAAAATTCTAGGATTTAGCCTGTTGTCTCTGTTTCTTTTCTGCCCTCCTCTGATGAGGTGGGGGAGAGAGCAGATGGCTTCTGCAAAGTTCTCAAGCTTCACATTCCCTTTCTGAAAGCACATTCTGTATAAAAATGTCTGGTATATATATGCCACAGCTAGTTCTTATTAAAGACCATTGGAATCACTTTCATATCATATTTGAAAGCAAAGTTTATTGCCAGAAAAAGTACCCACTTCATAAGCCAACGCAACCCATCTCTCCGGGACTAACTACAATAAATAATCACTGACGTCCAGATCAGAAATTGCGAAAACTAAAAATATCTCAGAAATAAGCTCCTTCTCTGCTTAATTTTTGATGATAGCTATCTATAGCAAAAGTGAAGGACAAGAAAAATAAGTTGTTGTCACAGTCACTCACAATTACAACCTAAAAACAAAACCAAGAGGAACCTCTCAAGAAGAAAATTATACACAAAGTCAATTTGAAATGAAGGAACCTATGGCCGCATCTTTTCCATGTCAAACTTTGAAGTGCGAGCTAAGAAAACATAGCTTCACAGAGACCCTCATCAGATTTCCCTGAATCCATCTGCTTCTCCGGCCACAGAGTTAAACGCTGCATTTCAGCCAACTCCACCTGCATCCTGTCACTTCTTGGCCAGGAGACCTTCCCCTCTGCTTGCCTTCAAGCCGCCTCTGCCCCCGGCCTCCCTGACAGCATGGGCCTCGGCGGTGGTCTCACGGTCTGGATGTGGTCTTCAGGTGTTGCAGTCACCCTGCTATTTCCTTTACTCCCAATGGTGTCTCTCTCTGTCCTCTTCTTGTGAAATCTATTCTCTTTCCTCTTTCAGTTCTGTGTTTCTTTCAAAACCATACATGTGGCACCTACTTCCTCTGTATATCTTCTCTGATTTATTCAACCCATTTCATCGTTCCTTTTTCCAGAGGCACCTGGCTGTGTTTTCCAACCTCTTTCTCATCAGAACACTTGATAATTACACATGCACAGTGCAGTGGGAGATTGTTCATGGCTATGGCGTGGCAGAGGGTAGTTGGGTCTACCTGGGCCCAGCCCAAACGACTCCATGTGAAAACAACCTATTTTTGCCCACAATACAGCAGTCAGGAAACTCTGCTTCATGGGATTAATGACCATAGCTTAGGGACCCAAACTTGGGGGTTTACAGTGTGTCAACTATACATTATTCTAACAGTCGGAGAATTGAAGTAGAAGGGAAAGATGCCTGGCATTTGGAATTAATCATTTTTGTGTGTTTTTTTGGATTATGAATATTTGACACGGCTTTTTTGATAAGGAATGGTGATGTGCTGACATTCTGTCTTGGTCTTAAAAAAAATCCCATGCACAAAGCCATTTAACTTATAAACTTAAAACGACCGAATCACACACACTCAACAGTCATTCTCACTCTCCTCCTTCAAAACTTACAGAACTCAAATGTTCTGCTGGTTGGACAGACATGGCCCTGGGCTGCCTCTAAGTATGTATGGATTAAGACTGAAATGTTCTAAACACTCACTTCCTGCCAGCCCCTGACCTGAGAGCTTTACCTTTGACATTTTATCCTTATCACAATCTCTCAAAAGAGGTGTGTGCCTGGGACCTGGATTAAGCAGAATCACTACCAATATCCCCACGAAAGAGCTGGCATCTGAATTTTAAAAATTATTTAGTAATGTCTTATTTATACTTGTTGCATGAAAAAAAAAAAATTGCTCTACTTCCTGTACTCCGGTGCTGATTTAGTCTCATTAACACTAGTAAACATGGTTTGAGTAAGTAGAATCTCTATCTGATCGAACAATATCCAGTTTTCCAACTGACTCAAATTTTTAGCACTTTTTCAATCTGACTGGATGCTTTGACCTGTTTTTACCAGAGAAATTCTTGAGGCTTTTTTTTTATTATGTACTTTTTTTTTCTTTTGCTCCATTGCATACTGTAGGAGAAGGTCGTGACTTGAATAGATGGATATCCTACAGACCTCTACCAATTGTGCAACTGCCTTATCTTCTTATATTCAGGGCACCCTTGTGTTCAGGCTGAATTTGCTTTTCGGGTCAGTCTGCGGAAGCCTTCCTCTCTTATCACTCTCCGTGTTCAGACGGCGGGTGAGAAAAATCCCTCTCCCTGGCTCTTATCATGGCCCCGTCTTTCCCAGAGATTGCAGTCACGAAGCACCCCAAAGCTCCTATCGCTCAGTCAAAGTACAACTGGGAAACCGGCACAACCCTGAATATCTTATCACAGCCACTACCAGCAGATAAGTGGTCCTAAGGTACTCCTAAGGCCCAATTCAAAAAGATCCCAAGAAAGAAACCTAGCTCAGCTTAACGGGGGCTCTGATTTGGGACTTATGACCGTAGCTCAAGGGCGCAAAGTTACCCAAGGTCTCTGCACTGAGGCCCAACTCTTAACCTTTTTCATTTTGTTTTTACTAAAAGGATTCCTGAAATAGTCATGTGGCTGAATTTATTTTTTCAAAAAGGTTTTCATTTAAAACACTAGGAAATCAGCAAGGTACTCATAATCTTGATTTTAATTTCGTTCATTTCAATCACAACTCCAAGCTGGAGGAGCTTCCTTAAGGTGGAGTGTGGGGGAGTAGAGGAGTGCGCTCTCCTGGGTTCCTTGCTTTAAAGGGTCCTTACTCTGGTCCTTTATTATTATTATTATTATTTTTATTCTTTACTTTTTTATTTATTTATTTTTTGAGTCGGAGTCTCACTCTGTCGCCCAGACTGGAGTGCAGTGGCTGCTTCCGGCCACCGCAGCCTCGACCTGCTGGGCTCCGGCGATCCTTCCACCTCAGCCTTCCAAGTGGCGGGAACTACAGGCGTGCGCTACCACACCCGGCTGATTTTTGATTTATTGTAGAGATGAGGTCTCGCCAAGTTGCCCAGGTGGGTCTCGAACCCGCGGACTCAGGCAATCCACTCACCTCAGCCTCCCCAGGTGAGAGATTACAGGCTGAGCCACAGAGCCCGGCCTTTTTTTTTTTTTCATTAATCCCCCATACAATGAACACCCTGGGGCTGGGGGTGGGGAGAAGGGCTGACAGACAATGAACACACTCGGAGCCTGTCCGCCTCCCATCCATCTCACTCCACGCCCTCATCCCAGTCTAGACCAGGCTTCAGGTGTCCTGGCTTCAGAATTCCCTGACCAAATGGTCCTAAGCCCACTTCTTGGGCCTGTGAAGGACTCTCCCAGGGAGGATAAGCCAGACCACAGACTAGTGTGGGCACCCGTGGGTCCAAGGCATGGGCATTAGGAGAAGGGTGGCCAACCTGGAAGTGTAAGTTTGGCTTCCTTATGATGCCAAGGATAGAGTCAGTAGTCTAAGGGATAGGAGCGAGGCTTACCACATGTTCTGATTTCATCTTAGCCTTCCACATTGCTACGAAAGTACATGTATTAACACAAAAGAACATACATGATTTGTTTGAGTGATTTATAATTCTTACATAAGTAGGCTTATGGTAAGTGAGCCTCCATTTACAATATTGTCCCAGGCCCCACCTTGGTGGGAAGAGTACTGCTCCACTATGTGGCTTGGAGAGGTTTCGTAACCTTTACGAATCACAATCCTTCCATCTATACAATGGGGATAATAATACCTACCTTTAGCTTGAATTTACTTTTATAATGTCTGTAACAACACAGAGCATATACATACTAACTGGTCAGTAAATACAATTTACAAACCTTTAATCCTAGATCGATACTCAGAGGAAAGGAAAAACACAAACAACACAAAACAACAGCAAACTCACAACACTTAGGGTTTAATAATGTTCAATTATAGCCACTCACACATTTCTTGAGACTCTTTTAAAAAAGGCAGTCCTCTTCCATGACTGCTTCAAAGCAAAAACAGTGTCCCCAATCACAAAATGCCAACTCATTCCTGTCTTTGCCAATATCTATCAGTCCAAAGCTCACAGAGTAAAGGACAGGCCAGTTCCCTTTTGCATATGTTTCACTGGTATCGAAAGTACTGCTTTGAAGAACTGAGCTTGATCTTGACAAGACCATAAGCTTTCTCATTCAGTCTATGCAACCCTCCTTCAGAATACTCAGGGGATCTTCTGGGAGAGGTCTCACTTGGGTTGTGAGTCAGACTCAGAAGCTGCATATTTTAAAGTGCAGGAAACTAGAAGTTGCATTATGTTTTCCCTCTGCTCCTGGGCTTTCAACTTTCCCTTCTTGAAAACAGTTTGCTTGCCAGGAGCATTTTCCCCAAATTCTCCCAAGCTGTGAACATAATCTTATATACAGAACATTTTATATTAGCCAAAGCTGCATATTAGAAAAATATATATTTCTCCCTAGACACTTAGGCTGTGTAAACAATGCAAGTCATTCTCCTAGAAAACTACATAAATTTTATATATCTTGGTATCAAAATGCTCTCCCCTAATTTAATCAAAATTGATAAATGAGCACAGAAACAGGAGCGGAAGCCCTATAGACTAATAAATTTAGTCTTCCTTATGTGCCATATGCATATTTACACTACGCAATTAAATGACATACAGGGAGACGTGCAATATCCCAGAGAAGTCCTGACAGCTTTATTAATTCTGCCAACAACTCACGGGGTTGTTGGTCACAAGGGACTATGTACTGGATTTCTTGCCTATAAGAAGAGTTACTTTGGGAATGGAAATTAATCACCATGACCCCAAAGGTGAGGATCTGAGTTTTTACTTTAAATGCTCACACTCCATAAATTCAGCAGGTATTCCTTTCCAAATATTCTTCTGAGCAGTATCCACTTTGTTCAGGACTCAATTTTCACATCCTGTTAGACAATATTTTCTCAGCTTTTCCAGAATGCTTCTGGGATGGCAATTGGACACCCCATCAGGTACCTCTCTTGCCCATGCAATATGCATGCATATTCTATGCAGGAGCAGGCGATGCTTAAAAATTATGAATCTTAAAATAGAGTTTTCATCATAAAAAACTGGAGAGATAGATCAGATAATGCCTGCTTCCTAATGATAATGAGGATAGTAAATAATTTTAAAGTCCTCACAGCATGCTAAAAAAACTCTCATCTATCTTTCCCATATAATAAATCTATATTATGCTTAAGCCAGCAAAAGTGTATGTAATTTCTATTCTATGGGGGTGTATTTTTGGAAAGGCAAACAAGATGCTGTCTTTTCACCATTCCGGGGTTAGCACACAAAAGACAAAGTGTCGCTTGTCAGATGAATCCTAATTGGCTGATGGGGCTGAGTTTTATGGCTTCACTCCATCTGCACATGAAGACCCGAACATTAATATGCAGGAAAGTAAAACATGATATAAAGTTCATAGTGCAGAAGTTAAAAGAAGAACACAACACATCCGTCAAATATGATCATCCCAAGACCTGTCAAGAGCCAGCATCAGTAAAAATACTCCTCCTGCATGGGAGACTGAGGGGGTTACAACAACCGAATCCTACAACAAGACACACACGGGGAAATCTTTTGACAAATGCATTAAAGAAAATGAGATTTTATGCATCAGAGACCTAATCGTAAATAATTCTGAGGGCTGCCCAACTTCTTTTTTTTTTTTGGAAGGTGAAATTTAACTCTCTCCCAGAATCAGACGGAACCAAAGCAATTTCTAAAGTCTGCAAAGACATGGATATTGTATCCATAAATGCCAAGTGGCTGATTTCGTACGTCCGGTTTAATAACGTGCTGATTTCGTTCTTAAAAATGGTTGTTTCTAGTCGTGTAGACTGGAAAACTCTAACTGGTGAGCAGGCATGGTGATGCTGGGCTATATCATAGAGGAAGGCACCTCAAACTTTCATCCGATTCTATAGATAACAGTCATATCAGTGGCCTTGGTTGGGCCTTTGCCATGCGGGACAGCTGTCCCCAATCATTTTGGCCATCAGGGACTGGTTTTAGGCCTCTTTGGGGCTTGGGGGAGTAGGGGGACGTGCAGTCAAACCAGCCTCAGCTCCACCTCCGACATCAGGTATTACATTCTCACGAGGGGCGAGCAATGTAGATCCCGCGCGTGCTCAGTTCCCAAGAGGGTTGGCGCTCCTGTGAGAATCTAAGGCTGTAGCTGATCCCATAGCAGGCAGAGCTCTGCTTGCCCACTGCTCACCTCCTGCTGTGTGGCCCGGCTCCTAACCCGCCACAGACGGTCCCCCGATCCATGGCCCGTGGGTTGGGGACTCCTGATGCAGAAGGCTTGGGGAATACGGCTGAATATGTCCATCTTATGGGGTCACTAATTTTACGTGTCTTTTTATTGATGAAGAGACTAAGCTTTGGTGAGATGAAACGATTTACTCAAAGCCACAGAGCTAATGAGCCCAAGGGCTGAACTCAGACGCTATCTAGGCCATGAGATGGGAGCCCAGGAAGGCTTTCGACACTGGACGTGTTTGGGACTCTGAGGTTTGTCTCCTGGTGGACACTGGCTCATCCGCTTGGAGGTTTGACTTTGCGCTGACCCCTCACCTGGCTGACTGACTCTGTTCTTTTTACCATTCTCACGCTGCACATGGAAACGTGAAGGCCCATTAATTTTGTGTAGTCCAGCCAGAGCTGCTGGAGCAGAAGACAGGTCCCCAGCTCCCAGACCGGCCCTCTGTCACCTAGATAAGCCAGTGTGTGCACACTGCACCAGGCTCCAATTTCATGTCAGGATCCTTAAGCCATGAATTACTTTCATTCCCTGCACCTCAAAACCTTGCCAGAGGGCCCTCTCTTTTCCTGGACTTGCTGTAATCTCTGTCAGGCATGCTGCCCTCCGTGCACTCACGCTTTCTTCTCTGAATGTTTCCAGGAAGCACAGGCACGAAATCTCCTCTTTAGGTAGAATTTTCTGGGTTCTAAGAATGGCTGGCGTGAAGGATAGTAGTGTACGAACAGGACCGAACGACTCTATTAAAGTGGCTTTTTGCACCCCATGATCATGAGGGGACGATAACGACCTCATTAGTCTAGCCAGTGAACCATTATTAGCATAATCAGAGCATGCATAGGTGTCCTGCCGTCTATTTGAACCTTGATGGAAGCAGAAGATGAAACTGACTCTAAGGGATAAGGCAGATGAGCACTGATGAGCTGCACTAGAAAGGCACGGTTCTCATGGATGGGATTCCAGATGGCCAAGCAGCACACTGTGGGAACTTCATTCACAGCCCTTCGGCACGAGGGTAGGAAAGGACGGTGTGAGGGTGGCTGGACAGTATTTATCAGTCCTTGTCTGAAATTTACATTCCAAAATCAGTGAATTTACACATTTCCAAACAAAACATCTTAAGAAAGTAGATCCTTTGGCAGCACCATTTTCACGTGAGAACAGTCATTCTGGCATCTCCTATGAGATCTGTGTTACTGACACCCATGAGGACTTCAGCACAAAGCATACACACTCCAGAGAAGGACGGCTGCATCCCCAAATACACATCCTGTCACGCAGATACAGAATCAGGCATACCACCCATGCACACTTACAGACACAGGTGGACACACGTAGATTAGAGAGAGACTCCTGTATAATGAATGACGCACATAAGTTAACAGGAGCAACCAGGGCCACCTTAGACTCTCTGACTGGCTCTCCTGCCTTTGGCATGAGAGTACACTCATAAAACCACTGCAGAGGGTTACGGTTGATCAGCCAGGACCCTCCTACCTTGGACCACACTTGGTCTAATTCCATTTCACCCCACACGAGCCTGGGCTCTCCAACCAACAGCCTAATCTCAGTCTTGCTGGTAGCCTTTTGGCCTTAGTGTTGGTACTGCATCTCTCAGATATCTGATGCTGGATTTTCCCTAAAGAACCCTGATGGTCTAGTTGTCTATATTCATGTTGGCTCACAGGGATTGACTGTCCACTATCAGGCAAACTACCTGGTGTCTTAGAGCCTAATCTTCATATTGTCCATGATGATTAATGTTTGTGTGTATGTATGAGAATCTTTACACAAAGATTCTCAGCCACAAACTTATTCCTTTGTTGTTTTATAGGAAAAGTCCAATTATTCTTGTTACTTATAAGAACAGGCTCAAATATTTACACGGTTGAAATGAACTCAAGTTTGTAATCAGCTCAGAAGTCTCTCATCAACATCCATGGTTTGAGTGTCCAGATACTTCCCAAGGGGAGTCTGGTTTCCATTTCGCTAGCATGTAGGGGTTGAAAACATTCTTTTCCTGTATGTAGCAAAATGAGTCTATGTAAGGAACAAGTAGCTAATAATGTAAACTATCTGATGACCACCTTTTATCAACAGACGCCTGATATATTTTACCTCCAATCCCCCTATAATCCGCCATGAGAGACATTGATATGTGCATTTCATAGAAAAGAAAATTGGGCAGGGAAGAAGTAAAACAATAGGGCTACAGGCATGGAGACTCCATGGGGGTGGAGCTGGGATTCCAGCCAGGGCTTTGTGGATACATATCCCATGCTCCTTCTGGCAGAACTATGACCCTTCAGTGAGATTTTGGGGTGTTATTCATATACAAAAAGGTGAATAGAGATCAGTGACCCTCTAACTAAAGTATAAGCTTTGAAAAATTGGCCAGAGTTACCAAGGTGGGTTGGTCATGGAACCATTTATTTTTTGATAAGGAAGATGTGGTCTTTGGATTTTACCCTAGGGACCCTTGAACACATATCCACTAATAGTGAATGAGGTAAATATATATAGTTCATGTTCTGTATATTTTAAAAACAGTGGCTTCTATCTATCTGGGATGTCCTGAAGGAGGGCTTTGTCCAGCATGGCGTGCTCCTACCCACCTCCTCTATTTCTTGCCTCCCCCTTGTCTAGGTATCCTATGCCACCCTCTTACTGATGAATAGTCACATTCTCACGGGTTGCTGCTTCCCAGAATTCTGTAGGAATAATTCCACGCTATCTTCCACCCAAAATACCTAGTGCCTTCTCAATGACCTGCAAAGTTCTCTAGCCAGTTTGGTGATCTGATTATAGTACTTACAAGTAAAAGAAGATCAGGCGATGAATTGTTAATATTTTTATATTCATCTTTTAGTCTGTTGCATTATGTTGGTATTTCGTATGGAATAACAATGTTAGCAAAGATAATACTTGCTAGGGGGAAAAAAATCTACCATATACTCAAAAATCTAATTTTTTTATTAGCCTCACACTAGACTTACTTTGTGTAGTTATTTCTTATTTTCTACTATTTGATCATTGATTTGTTTATACTTCTCTATTAAATATCCTTTTAAAAAGCCATCTTAAACCTGCTTAGAATGGAATGGATTATAAGTATCTGATAAATAGCTACAATAATCCTAATGAAACCAAGAGTTATACTTCTTCAATCTGCGCATGCTTCCCGGACTCATTTAATTCGAAAATCCTGCTTGGGTTGAACCAGCACCCTTTAAAACTACAAATACAGCAATCTTTTCTCTTACTCAAGAGCATGAGGATTGGAACCTGAACAGCCTCTGTTTTTGACAGCCAAGAAAGAAGGAAATGTCACTGCAGAAATAGCAACTTGCCTGTAGCTCCCAAGTACAGAGTGGTCTGGTTATAAGGCAAACACTGCAGCAGGCAGCAGGCAGGTGGAGCATCACCTGGAGACTGGAAGTTCAGGATGTAACGAGGTGGATTTGTGTATGAGTCTGTGGTGGGAGAATGGGGAAATGCTACTGCTATTTCTTACTATCATCAGTCATTATTGATATTTTTATGTACGTTGCGGTTCTTGCCTTCTCTCAAAGCTACTTTCTTTGGGGGAGAGAAATAAAATATTATTAAAATAATCCTCTTCATGGGGAAATTGTGGGAAAATATGGAGGCGAATAATTCTGCTGGGAGGAGAGACTGTTGGAAATTCGGGTAGGGAGGACTTCATGGAAGGAATTTGTGCAGGGAGGATATCTATATTTTAGAGACCTCTATGTTTAAATGAGTCACAACACAGGCAACTCATTGCCTCTTTAGTTATGAGATTAACTGAATTATCAGACAAATATGGCCCTCCTTAGTGTGAGCTCTCACTGATATTGATGTGCATCAATTTTCAGAGTGACTATTTTATTTTTTAATTGCCATAAAGGAATTTCTTATGCACTGAACCCCTTGATCTTTCTAATTTGATCATAAAATTTGAGATGAATAAAAATAAAATAAAAATATAGAGCTATGTCCCTCAAGATATTTTCAAATGACATATTGAAAGGGAGTCATTCTTTGGTAAATATAGTCATTTGTCAAAATTATTTAGGATGAGAAAATTGGACTCTATTTGTAAATGAACTAGTATTTCCTTTTAATGCTAAGAATGTACCTGTCTCATTCAAAACATCTTTTATCGTGAAGCATATTAAGTTATGCTGAAGGGGAGTTTTACTGGATATTGATATATGCACTAAAAATTATTATTATTTAATGTCAAATGACCACTGATGCATATATGTCCTATTGCAGAAAGGTATGTGAGTCTTAGAAGGCAATTGCTATGAAATCTTTGCCAGAATGTTGTTTTTTGTCTGGTAGACTCATTTTAAGTAGGGCACAATGATAGCACAGTCACAACCGCATGTCTTCCTGGAGTGTTGCATACCCATTAGAGGACCAGTGTCTTCCTGTAGCATATATGGTACACAGCTGGCTCCAATTTGAACTTGTACTTTTAAACATGCAGTATTGTTTCATAGTCTTCAAATAATAGAGAACAAGGGAATGCACCGTTGGTCTGAGATAGTCAATGGCACACTATCATGTCATCTTGCATTTGTCCAGCCCTTTTGCCCAAACGCAACCTTGTAACCCGTCTATGCAACGCACTCACACTCTTTCACAAGGTGATTGGCTATAATGAGCTCTCTTTCTTCAGCCGTGTCATCAATCCAACAATTACTGTTTCAAAATGTCTGTCAGCTCATCTTTCTTCATGTACAAAGAGCATATTCTAGGGACACTATTATGTGACTAATCTTTGAAAATAGTTTGCTAGGAACGAATTAATGAGGTACTGTACCCTCTTCCTTCCCCTGATATCTCTGAGCTGTCTTCTCCACATTGGCTCATTCATTGCCCATACTCTAGATCTGTAACTACCCAGCAGTCATTATGCAATCGGCATTGCTGTGCAGTTATTTTCATCATGCCAGGCCATTTGCATGGGTCACTTTCTCACTTGGGGGCTAACACTGAGCTGTTCCTATGAATATCTGTGCTAGCTGAGGACAGCTTTAATGAGCTATGGGCAAAAGATAATCCCTAGCAAATGCATCAGTTGCATGGCTTTCGAGTCAAATTTATAATGATGGAAAAGTGATTTTAGAGAACATTTCGGTTTTATCACTGTGGAGTAAGACAGCCAGGGCAAATAGCCAACAAAGTGCTAGTGAACATTTATTTGTACAAGGCAAAGTAGAGAGATGGAGGTAAACATCAGACTGGGCTTTGCTTTCCGAAACCACTCCTTACAGTTTCACGAACAAGACTAGCTCACCGGGAGCAAAAATTGGAGGGATAATAACTAAAGCAGAGAAGAATTGCTCACGGTCCCAAGAGATGACCCAAGAAAGTAGAAAGTGATATGCAAAAGATCATTTCTACTTGAAGTCATTGAGTCAGGAGAAGTGTCCTTGTGGGCCTGGGATTAGGTTTGAACTGGATCTTAAAAGATGAGAGAATTTTCAGAGGTGGAAATGTGTGTGTGTGTGGAGAGAGTATGGGGGATGGAAGGAGAATCCAGGTGAAGGTGTTACTGGGAGCAAATATTTCACGATGGAGATGCGTGAACATGCACAGTCAGTTATGGATGTACTGAACCGGCGTTGTGTACTGTGGAAACAGAAGTTGTTGTGTGTAGGCTGGTGTGGGCAGTGCATGGTGCTCACAGCCTAACAGAGGAGTTCAGAGGTATGTGTGAAGACACAGCAGATGACACGCCAACTCATTAATAAGCCAAAATGTATTCGTTTCCTAGGATTTCCATTACAAATTACCACAAACTGGGTATTTTACAAAATAAAATTACTGTCTCATCGTTCTGGAGGCCAGAAGTCCAAAAGCAAAGGGCTGGTAGTGCTATGTGCTCTCTGTAAGCTCTAGGGAAGAATCTCTCCTTTCCTCCCCCTAGTTCCTGGTGGCTTCTGGCAGTCATTGAGGTTTCTTGGTTTGCAGATGCATCATTTCCGTCCCTGCCTCTTTCCTTTATATGACTTTTCCTGCATGTCTCTGTGTCCTTTCCTATTTTGACAAGGGCATTAATCATTAGATTTAGAGCTTCCTAATTCCAGGATGATTTCACCCGGATATCCTTTGGTATTTACAATAGCAAAGGTCCTATATCCAAATAAAGTCACATTCTGAAGTCCCAGGGGAGTATGAATTCTGTAGGGGGACACTCATAAACCAGCTCCAACAAGTCTGCTTTTGCATACATTAAGAAGTGAACAAAAGAAGAGGGTTTAATCTTGTAGCTCCTACATATACTTCCATGGTATGGAATAATGACTTTGTTCCTCAGAAACGTTAAGCATATTCTTCTCTTATTTGCTGATCTGCATTTTACAGGGCATGTTCCCCCCAAATAAATTAATGTTTGCCTTTAATAGCAATTGATTGAGGCAGGTAAGCCCGTTCCTTGATCATCTTCATTAGTTACCTGAGGGAACTTTTTAGCAATTAAGGGTTCTATATGTCCTGCATTATTGTACAGTCTGATGTCACACAAAATCATAAAGACTGTGAACTTTAAAACCGTTAGAACTGAAAATCGAAGTTTTACCTATTGGTTATCTTTTCATCATGCTTAAATTTTGTATTCTTTTTCAGTAGCTTTAGGTCTATAGGTGGTTTTGATTACATGAATATGCTGTTTAGTGGTGAAGACGTCTGGGCTTTAAGTGTACTCCTCAACCCTACTAGTGCACATTGTACCTGACAGGTAATTTTTCATTCCTTCCCCTCCTTTCCTCCTCCTCTCACCCCCGAGACTCCATTGTTATTGTACCAGGTACAATACTATACTGGTACTGTGCTGTCCTAGGTATAAGTGAGAACATGTGATATTTGGTTTTCTGTTCTTGTATTACTTCTTAGGATAATGGTCTCCAATTCCATTCAAGTTGCCACAAAATACATTATTTTATTATTTTTATGGCAAAATATTTCATGATGATGATGTGTGTGTACAATATGTGCATATACTATGTATGTGTAATAAACAAGAAACCCAAACAAGTCAGCAAGGAAAAAAAGCCCTATTGAAAAGTGGACAGATGACATGAACAAACATCTCTCAAAAGAAGATATGCAAACGGCCAACAGACATGTGAAAAATGTGCTCAACATCACTAATCACCAGGGAAATGCAAATTAAAACCACAATGAGATACCACCTTACACTGTTCAGAATGACCATAATTAAAAAATTTAAAAAACCTAAAAGTAGATATTGGCTCAAACAAGGTGAAAAGGAATGCTTACACACTGCTAGTAGGAATGTAAATTAGTACAACCTCTATGGAAATCCGTATGGATATTTCTGAAAGAATTAAAAGTAGGTCTACCATTCGATCCAGCAATCCCACTACTTGGTATCTACCCAAAGGAAAAGAAGGCATTATACAAAGAAGACACCTGTACTGGCATGTTTATTGCAGTGCAGTTTGCAATTGCAAAGATACAGTATCAACCTAAATTCTCATCAGCTGATCAATAGACAAAGGAAAGGTGGTGTGTGTGTGTGTGTGTATGTGTGTGTGAATATTTCCATATAAGTAAAAATATTGTTGCCCAAAGGATCAAGTGGCAGCAGGTTTTAGACAAAGATATAGGACATAAGTCCCAAAGATATATATATCTCAACAAGATTGAGTGAATATATATGTGTATATACATATATATATATATGATATTCAACACTCAATCTTGTGACTTGTTTGTTTATATTTAGCTTATGTTTGTTGAAAATGACATAGCATTTAATTATTCAAAATCAGCATTTATTGAATATCGACTAATAGACTATGTGCCTGAACTGGGTACATGTATTTGAATAAGATGCAGCCTTCAGAGAGGCAGAGAGATTAAGTGGAGTTTGAAGTACACAAACAATAAAGGACAGGGTCTGGAGTAGGGCATAGATTCTTTACTTCAAATCCTGCTTTAATTACACTTGGCACATGCTTTTGAAAAGTTCTTTGAGCTTCACCAAATAGGGATGATTCTGAATTTGGTGCCTTATAGGCCTCCCAGAGTCTTTCTTTATTTTCCCCTCTAGATCCAGAATCTGTTATTTCCTTGACCTTTCCTTGTGACTTATGTCCTACACCTTTGTCCAAAACCTGCTGTCACTTGAGTCTTTGGGTAACAACGTGTACTTATACGAGAATATTTGTTAGATACTATCCTTATCTATTGGAAGGAGGGTAAGGAGTCTATGTCTGCAGTAAAACAAATTGCAAAGCAAGTTATGCTTCTCAAAATCGGTGAAAAGACTGACCTGTTTCGACTGGCTAGCAGGCCACGCTGAAATGAACGCACGATGACTCTATTACCGAGTGTTGCAAGAACAGATGTCGATAAATGGTTCTGAGACTCTGGGCCTCCAGCAAGATGTCCGACATAGCCTCCCATTCTCAAACCATACCCAGCTTTTATTGGAAAGCTATGCTCAAATGATTTTCCTGGGAACGGACTTAAACAAAATGCCAGTGGCTTCAAATCTGGTCATTGTTAACTTCCTGGCCCTCTAGGTGCTTACCTTGTTTCCAGACCCACTTATATTTTCTGCCTGTTACTTAGTAACCCCTGTCCACCCACACGCATGACAGATGCTTCATCCATCCTTGGAGCAAGTTGATCAGCATCGCCTCAACAGAGGAAATGCTCAACCGTGCAGAAGCTGTAGAGGGGATCCTACTACCCACCGCTTACCAGCAGGCAGCTGCATGCTATGGCCTCTGGAAACTGTAAATGCCTCTGGTCTAGGAAGATATAGCCAAAAGCATGAGCAGGTTATTTTGAAGATATATAGCATCTTACATTTGAGGGAAAGCAGATGCCTTTGGGAATTCTGTTTGGGATTCTGACAAAGTCTTGATCAGCACTCAAATTTTTTTGAATAAGGATTCACATGCTTGTGTACTTCTTGTATATTTTTTTTTTTTTTTTTTTGGTTTTTTTTTGGGTTGGA
>NW_007252352.1:324937-380290 GCF_000164805.1 Carlito syrichta | reverse complement strand
CGCTGCCCAGGCGGGTCTCAAACCCGTGGGCTCAGGCAATCCACTCACCTCAGCCTCCCAAAGGCGAGGGATTACAGGCTGAGCCCGAGCCCGGCTGTTTGTGTACTTCTTATATGTCAGGGACATTGGTAGTTTACATAGATCACCTCAGAGAATTCTTGCATCACTTTGATGTAGGTTTTTGTAAACATTTTACAGGTGTGAACTGTAAGACCCTGCGATAAAAATATACTGCTCAGGTGACACGTTTAGTACGTAGCAGAGATTCAACTCAGTTTTGCCTCAATCCAAAGTTCATGCTCCAAATCCATTCATAAAGGAGAGTTTTATTAAATGCACTTAAATTAAAAGAGATTCCAATGAAACAATATAATCCTGATCCAGTTTAAATGAAAAATTCTCCTTTCTCATCATCTTCTTATCTAAATCCATAGAGTATAGTTACAGATTACTGACAGCACTGTATCTATTGGTGGATAAACAAAGGTACTTCTAGCTGAGAAAAAAAAAATAATTCACAGTCTACTGTCCTTATTAGCCTCCAGTCCACCAAGCACTCTGATAAGTAGTGCCCAATTATTTCTAAAATGCATTATTTTCTTTGGATTCTTTCTTGTTTAAATAAGGAAATCGGCAAGGCATTGAACCACAGAACAATGCACTCAATAAATCCTTAATGTGTCTGTTCATACAGGGTCATGCTGATTAGAGAAAGCAAAGACACATAATTGTCTCAAAGAATTGTGGCTGTTACTTTTTAAAGTAAGGCAGCTGGTATATCTGCCAAGTAGATAGTGTTTTTATTTATTATGAATGTCTCTTGTGCAGTGGGAAGGACAAGGGCTTATGGTTTCAGATGCCCTTTATTCAGATCTCAGCCCGGCTACTCCTTATGGAGCTGGGTTCATGATTAAACTCTATTGACTCATCTTTAAGTAAGGATACCCTCTCCGTTGCAGGATTCAGTTTATAAAAGCATTCAGCACAAATGTGGCTCATGGCAGCTACTAGTATCATTGTCTCCAGTATGCTTAAAAGATGGATTTGGGCAAAACAAACACACAAATACACAAAAACACCTCTTCTGCAATCAAATAGAGTCTTTAGTTCGCAGGTAGACCAAACTCCACATGTCCTTAGCCTAAATTTCATGTGAACAGAAATTAATTCATGAAGTCTTCTTGTCCCTTAGTGACAAAGTTGATGTAATCACCACTACACAATGTTAGAGAGTCCAGCTTGGTTGTTATATCCCTATAGCATGCCTCAGAATTATTGGTCTCTGAATGTAGTCAACATCTATATGTTGGGGTTGGGCAGACACAAAGCACTGTGTTGTCTTTCTTTCTTTTCTGCGCTCCAATAAGACATTGGCAATTATTGATAAAATCTAACAGTAATGTGGGATAATTTATATGTTATTATTATTGATGTTGAGTTCTCAGGTCAAGATTTTCACATCAAATAAGTGGAGCCAAAATCTTCTAAATCCTCTAATAACTGTCGGAAAGGTCCAAAAAACTTGAACAATCAAAAACTAGAGTTTAGAAGAAATATAGATGAAACATGCTATGTTTCAAAGATATATGTGCATATACATACATATATATACACACACTACATTCATCATTATCCTCAATATCTTCTATAGGTTCTTAGAAACTGTAACTTTAAGCAAGACTATATATATATAGTTTAAGCAAGACTATATATATATATAGTTTAAGCAAGACTATATATATATAGTTTAAGCAAGACTATATATATATAGTTTAAGCAAGACTATATATATATAGTTTAAGCAAGACTATATATATATAGTTAAGCAAGACTATATATATATAACAAAATAAATAGATTTATATATATATATATATAACATGTTTATATATATATATAAAACAAAATCTATTTATTTTTCTCATCAATGTTATCATGGAAGGGCATTGAAAACAAAAGACATTATTTGAGGACTTAGTAGACATCCTTTTGCTTAAAGTTACAGTTTCCAAGAACTTAACCAACAATATTAAGTGAGGACTTACTGAATTTAAATCTGTAAAAAAAACATGCAATTTAAATCTATTAATACATATATGTCTTTAAATACTAATATGTGTGCATATACACATACAAATGTGTGAGGGGAGGACCCCCCCAAAAATGGGATTTATAAAAAATACGTGTATTTGTCCTTACATGTTTGAATTTCAGTCGCCTTCAAAGTAATCTTTGTTTGATGCAATATACCTATCAAGACACTTTTTCTACTGCTCGAAACAGTTTTTGAACTTGTCAGTTCAGATGGTCCACATTGGCAAAACATTTTTCTTGGAGGACTTTTTTCATCCGGGGAAACACAAGCAAGAAGACGCTTGGGGCAAAATCAGGTGAATAGGGAGGGTGGACATGGAAGTCCTGCTATTTTGGTTAAAAACTGCTGAACTGGTGCACTCGCAAATCACTCGTTATTTCGAACATGTTGACATAATCCCCCCAAAAAATTACCGAAGCTGAACGCAGTGTCTTACATCAACGCTAGCTGGCACACTGATGCCTAGGGGCTCCTACAACACTTACCTGGCGGGGGAGGCTTGCACCATAAGAAACTCGCCTCCAAAAAAATAATTTTGTTTTTTGGGGGCTCTCACTTGTATATGTTAAGATGATGTATTCACTTCAGCTTAACTCCATGTTCCACAAACATCAGTTTTTATTCACATCTTTACATTTAAATAAGACCGTCTGTAAGGGTTCAAGTTCTCAGAGAAAAAGGTTTCCACGATATTCTTATTGAATTTGCAAACCTTAATACGTTAAAGTTTTTTGTAATTATGAAGCTATTTTTAAAAACTCTCTAAAATGTTATAAACAGAAACATTCTGCATTTTCTTACACGGTAATTTGACTTTCTGCTATACAAAATTGACAAAGCCATTTATTGAGTTGTCATTTAATTGTTTCAGAAATTATTCATTAAGTGACAATTCCATCCCGGGAAGAGAACTCCAGCACATTATGTGGAGTAAGGGAGGAGTGTATGAAGGATTCTTTAGCAATAGATTAGCGTCCCCACCAAAGAAGGAGAAACAGAACCCAAGGGTCCTGGGCTGCGGTCTTTCCCAGAGATGTCTCAGATAAAAGATGGCACGGACTCAGCTGGGCAGAATGCTTGGTCATCATCTGTGAGTCACTGGAAGTGCACAAGCCAATGCATGCCTATGCCAACAGTGCAACTTTAGATTTCTGGGTATGCGGGTGGAAGGGCAGTCAGCTGGATGGAAGGGGGGGACCAAGGGACTAGCCTCTAAGCAGAACTTGTCTGGAAAGCCCAGGATCTTCACTTAAATTATCTGTTTATTAAGGTGGCTTAGGAAACCTCTCCCAAGCTTGGTTATTCCCCAACACACACAAATAGATTCTTAGATCCTCACATGCTTGTTTTATAAACACAATGTCTGAAACACAACATAACTCCTCACAGAAATGCATATTAGATGGAGAAGACCTGGGAGATGCCCAGGCCTGAAAACCCAGGGTATAAAGGCCCCATTCCTTCCATGGAACATGGTTGTGGCTAAGGGGCATTTATACCTAACCAGCGTTTCATCTTCTCTCATCTACACTCCAGTGTCTTCATATTCAAAGAAGATACTGTGCGCCTCATCTGAATTGTTTACACATGGTGGGTTCACTTGTTGATGCTACTCGCTGGGTCTTCATTTCATCCATTCTTTCTACTCTGTCTTAGTCCATTTGTGGAACTCTGGCCCTCCGTTATCACAATGTCATAAAGGGAGACAGACAGGACAAAAATGTGGTTGCAAAACCGAAATAGCTTCTGGGGAAAAGATTCATAGTACTTATTCTACTGACAAGTCAGAAACTTTATGCCCTCATCCTTGAGCCCATCTGTGCATATTCCTTCATTGTGTACCTGTCCATGCATTTATCTTAGCTCTGATGGGGAAATTTCTGCATTCTACTTTGGAAGCCTCCCTAATTTAGTGCGTGTAGAATGTGCCTAACAGATGTTTGATATCCTAAATTACAATCAGATAGGACAGGATGTTAGAGGTCCATGATTCCCCGGGAGAGATTTTTGCAAGTGCATCTAGTTTTCCAGACAAAGCACCTATGATGTTCGGATAGAAATAACTCCAGCCCAAATTGTATGATTTCCTCTCTGTGCTTCCAATACGTTGGGGGGGTGGGGGTATCACTGTTCCCTTTTTCTGTGGATTCCTGAACTAATTTCTGAAAAATTCTTGAGTCACTAAATCAGAGAATTAAATCTCAAGGCAAGTTTAAGATGCTAGACAAACTAGGTGGCATCATTCGGCTTCTCTCTAGAATCGTGAGAGCAGCTGTGGCAGCAGACGTGCTCTTTGGTCACAAGGCAGTAGGGAGGACATTCTCCGGAATGAACAACTGCAATAGACCAGAGATGTGACACGTAAAATTGGTTGCTGCTCACGCTCTTATTTTGCTTGTGCTCTACTTTTATTAGCACCACATGATCAGCAACTATAATTAGTAACCTTTACTTGAAATTAACAAAAACGGAAATCATACTTAACAGTGATCGAAACTTGTGGTTACTCTATTATGCTTTCCTTCTTAATGTCTACTGTTATTATTGTAATAATAAACTCAGTGAGGTTTGCTTTCCACTAAACCTTTTTTTTTTAGTACTTGCGAGACTCTTGGCCTTGTTGAGGTCCCTGCCAGGCCTGGAATCTTTCCATCTGGCTACAACCAAGTAGACACCTGGGGCTCCAGACATTAGCCAAGAGTCTTTTTCTTTCGGCGTCAGTAACTCCCCCAGGTTCTACTTCTATTCCTTCTGTCTGCTACCAGGACTCTGGGCTAATTGTCTTTAATGAGCCTGCCTGGGTAACTGCCTTCACCTAAAACCACAAGGAGATCTTACTTCTCCACTGAGCATTAGGTTTATTAAAAAAAAAAAAGAGAGAGACTGACTTAATGAGTTTGCTTTCCCTTTTGTATACACAGCTCAAAAGAAAGAAAACTCTGAGAGCCAGTGTCCTCTGGGTGTCTTCACCAGGTATATAACATACACCTGCCTTTGATAGTAATCATACCCCTTAAATTTTTTTAGCACTGTGTAAAGCTCCTTGAATGCTTTAGACCACTTAAAGTTTATACAGTGGTTCTCAAAGTGAGGTCCCTAATGTACAGCACCTGTAGCACCTGGGATTTTGTTATCAATGTGAACTCTTAGCCCATCTCAGGCCTACTGGACATGTGCCCAGATGGGGTTTAGCAAACTCTGTCTTAGCAAGTCCTATGGGATATTTTGATGTATGCCTTTTTAAAAAATTCATTTTTTGTAGAAATGGGATCTCATTGAGTTGCTCAAACTGGTCTTGAAGTCCTGGCCTCAAGCAGTCCTTCTGCCTCAACCTCCGAAAGTTACAGGCATGAGCCGTTGCACCTGGTCTTAAACTCATTTCTGAGAATGTTCCCTTTACATTGATCTGTCACATGAGGTAAGTGTCCTCATTATACCCACTTTACACAAGAGAAAACTGAGTCTCCTAGTATTGTAGTTATCTATCACAAGCTCTCTATCAGACTTTAAACCTGAGATGATCTATATGAGAAAATAAAGAAAAACAAGCACAATTGCACATGGTTGCTAAGAACTAAGCTAACAGGCCAAAAGATCTCTTCCTCTATCATTCTACTGAGTTAACCTAATTTAATACATTTACATTAAAAACCTTCACACTTCGCTGCATGTTAAAGTTGAGATATTAACCCTGCTTTCCCTTCATCTGAGGTGGGTAGCTCCAAAGCCTAACAGGTGCATAAATATTAAAAATACAATTAAAAGCTGAGTTTGTTGTGAATCATTAAGTACCTCAACAGAGAGATTAGATTAACAGAAATGGATTTAGAATAATTAATTTTAAGCAGATCATCCTCTGTATTTGGATATCAGCTGCTGAATCTAATCCCATTACAAATGCAACCCGTTTGTAGGGGACTGCAGACATCTGCTCTTCCCTAGAAAGTGTCCATATGAATATTAATCCCGAAGACGACATGTTGACTCCCTGTCCATGTGATGTGTTTAAATGCCACATGTGTAAACAAGTGAGTGCATTCACTCCTTCAGGAGGCTAGACCCCATGTTGGGAAGTTTTCTGAAACATCTCAACAAATTCCAGTGCTAAGAAGGGAAAACAGATGGGCATCTGTGAGGAACTTTCGAGGGCTGAGTGTGGAGCCAGAGGGCTGGAGGGAGCCCGCTGCGGCTGGGGTAACGACCAGCTGTTGCTTTCACAATGCCGATTGACCAGTTGTTCCCCATGTCTTTTCTGCAGAGCTTCATCCCATGATAAGAGCATCTCGGATCAGCAGAAGGGCTGAGAACAGAACTACTGAAATGGTTCAGGGGGAATGCTGAGCTTCAAGAGCCTTTAGTTCTGACAGTTCTAAACTGGCTCCACCGTGAAGCCTGGGGTTTATCTCCATGTATTTTCCATCATAACCAACCCACAGGGCAGCCCACATACCAAGGAGTCGGAGCAAGAAAGTGTGGAGGAATGAGTGCAATGGGCCTGAAAGATTCTGGATATATACCTGCCACGGATGGAGAAAAATACCTACCACAGAGATGTCAAGTGACAGTTTCAAGGTCACACGGGCAACCAGTGGTGCAAATGGAATCTTCCTCTACTCCCAAGTCACTGTATTACACTCTTCCCCTTGCTTCTGTTGGTCAGTGACATAGTGATAACTTGCCTTTTTCACTGGTGATCTCTACTAAATAAAAGAGCAAGATTCTAGGCATGCTAAGTTCTTAATTGAGTTTTTAATAATGTCCAACTATGAAATTGATATCTCATTGGAAAGTTTATGTGTGAGAGAAAACTATTAAAATATCCTGACAGATATATTTGATAGCATGTTTCTAAACGTAGTCTTTATTATTTAACAAATAAATGTTGAAACAGAAAAGTATCAGCAAACATTGTTAAAGTGGCTAGCGAATAGTGATGTGCTTGCTAAAGAAAATAATGGTGATGCTGTTAGTCTACAATCTCTATCCAATCTCCCTCCTCCAACTTATATCTCTGACCAGAGAAATTCTGCATCTAAACTGAAGAATTCTTTGTGTCACCAATACAACATATACGTCTTCCTTTGAGCTTTTTGCTTACAGTATTTCTCCTGCTATAAATGTACCTCCCTTTTTATCATTTTCTTTCCGCCTTCTCATATTTATTGAGTTTTTATTAGGTAGGCAGCACTCTGTAATTGCTGAGAAGCCAACATAACTTAAACATGGTCCTGCTAGTTCAATTCCCCTAAGTCCCTCCCACTCATACACTTCTAGACACACCCTCTCTGACAGCTTTGTGCATGTGAACTACCGTCAGTGGTGCCTACATGAACATATACTGCTTTTCAACGTCATTGATCTGTCTTCGTAATGGATCTACACACCCAGGGAAAGGGAAGACTGCATCTGAGGCTCCTCTGTATGCCCAGCACTTAGCACAGTGCTTGGCATATAATAAGAGCTTAAAAGATATATGTTGATGGTATTGAGATTCTCACTCTCAAATTGTTTTCTGAAATTGATAAGCTTAAAATACTATATCAAAAAGTGATCAATACTCAGGATGTTCTAGGCCAAATTGGCAGAATAAATGTGTCTAAATCATGAAGATTGGAGAGTATTCCAGGGAACTTGGAAGTCACTCAAGGATGAAATCGGGGAACTAATGACCAAAATGTATAATCCATTGCTTCAATTGACCTCTGTGTGAGAAAACTGCCAAGTGACAAATGCAAGTCCTTCGTGTTAAGGAAGATTCCAGAAAGCTACAGGAAATCATAGACCATCATAGTGCGCAGGCCAAAAGATTATATAATAAAGTACTAGATGATGCATGTATTTGGGGAGAGGCAACATGTTTCACAAGAGAAAAATGTTAAGCTGAATCTTAGTAAAATACAGAATATTCATAGGGGACAACACCAAGTGAGGGGACCTGTAGTGAGTCACATGCAGAGTGGTTGAGGATACTGGTACGGGTGGACGGCGGTGGGGGTCAGCTTGACAGTAAGGATATTGTGCTGGTTAAGTAAAGAATCAACATCTCTAGTTATTCATGGACATAACAGGGACAGTACATGTTTCTTTGGGCACATCTTTCAGAATGACTGGAAACAAAACCTGTTCTGGGGTGGAGTTAGTTAAGAGTCATTTCTTCCAAATAAGTTTATCCACTTCACCAAGCACTGGGTCACATAGCTGCTCAGAGTTGGAATTTTAATATTTGTGTTGCTTTGGCAAGTCTACACACCACCCAGGAAGGTATCGGGATCTGCACAGACTCTAAAATTGTTGCTGAGTGTGTGCCTGGGACACCTTCACGCCTGATTGTTTGGTGAATCAAGGGACTCTGCCTTGTTCATAAATCACGATGCATCACTAAGTGGCTACTTGCTGGCCTCATTCATGAGCATTCCGTTCAATGCCAGACCAGAAACTCTCCAAATTGGATTTTTAGGGCACGAAGACTTGCTACCACATATTGGAAAGATATCCTTTCAGGATTCTTGCTCTGGAGTGAACTTTGTGAGATAAACTAAAGCTTTTGGATACTGACAAATGGATGCCCCACGCATGGAGTGCTCTATGTGTGTATTGTTTGATAAATCAATTTTTGAAAGCATGACAAACTCTGTATCAATGAAAAATTCAGGATCTGTGAAGGATCAGGAGAAAACATATTCAAAAGATTCTCTACTTCCTTGATACGTCATCTTTAAGTCAATATTTGTTATTGATGTTTTTAAGCATTGGCTTTTTAATGAAAAGTTAAACAATAATTTAGACAGTTTTACAAAAATCTCATGTTTGGATACTGCTCTTGTCTTACTTATAAGGCTTAACTCTGGCAAGTCTATAGTCTTCTAATTTGAAAAAGAAAAAAAAAAACCCTCAAGGCATATTTTATCCAACAGCATAATCGGATGAAACTACCAATAAATGTTAGCCCATAGGCAGTTCTTACATATTTGTGAAGTGTTTGTAAAACACCCTGAAGGCTTAGACAATTTCAGAGAGTTTACTACATAAATATTTACTACATAAATAAATGCACTTAGGTATTAATGGTGCTTTCACACTCATATTTAGCAACATGTGGATTAAACCAGGGGTTTGAATATTATTCTTACAAAGTGGGCCTGACAAAGTTATCACTTAAGGTCAGAAATGTAAATCAATTTGTGAAAAAAAAGGGTAGTAAAGGAAGAACACGAAGTACAGTTTTGCAATCAAGAATATTTAGGAATAAAACGTGGTTGTGAATTATGGCGCCACCAGTTTCTGGTGGTGTGAGCTTGTGAGTGTAGGTCTCTGTGAGCCTCAAGTCTCTTGTTCGTGGAGATGTTAATAATGGATCATCAAACTTTATAGAACGAAGTTTTTTTATATTCGTATAGGATTACATTTGCTTACAAATGTGGTGTGTCGTAAGTGTTTAGTAGCTGCTAGTTGACCCAATATTAAGATAAGTGGACATCGATTTTTCCAGATATAAGCCTAGCTCCTGTACATGACTTATCAAGGTGTTCTTGCCTAACCACACTGTATTTTACTCTTTAAAGTAGAAGTTGTAAAGTTCCCTCCTCAAATCACTTCTTCTTCCAGTATCTGCAGCTGACAGGCCGATCCTTAAACTGCCTCTCTCCCAAGTGCTCTGCGAGCATTGCAAGCCTCTCTGGGGTGGCTGTAGCTGAATGAACTACCTCTTGCAAATAGAGTTGCCTGCCTTTCCTTCTCTGCCTGCCGAGTGATTTCTACTTGCCTGTCAACATCAAGTCTGTTTGGGGCATGAAGTAGGGAATAAGGTTACTCTTGTTTCTCCACCCTTCATTTACGGGAACCCTAGTAATCCTGCAGTTCTCTAAATAACCATTCCAAAATGAGCTCTTGCCATGTGGCCAGTAATACTGGGCATGGGACACATGGACATGTAAGAGGGAGGCTTGCTGCTCTTCAGGGGCTTGGAATCATTTGGAAGCACAGGTCATCCAACAAGGGCAAGAAAGTGAAAAAGGCCTATGGTTCACTGCTCACAAGCCAAGAGGAATCACCATCCCTTGAAACACATCCTGATACACAGGGTCAACTGAAAGCCGGTCACTTGGTTCTGAAGAAAATGAAACTCGGAGCTTAAAAAAAAAATACAAAAAATAACTCAAAAGTACAACTCTTTCTGAAAAACAACCAGTCTGATGGAAAATGCCAGAGAAAACAAATAATCCCCGATTTATTTGTTCCTTTAAAGTCAACATAAAATCTTAAAATTGTTCCTTAAAATGGAAGGGGTGTGTATTTCTCATTTCTCATATTGAACTAAAAAGCAAATACAACAAAAACCTGTATAAATTGATGAGTGCATCTAAACTGAGGAAAAAATTAGTCTCCAAAAGACTATTTCTAAAAATGAAGAAAATCCATGCCTTCTGTGGATGTTCAAGTGATCCAGAATAAAAATGAGAGTAATGATGTTCCCAGGATTCACTCTGCCGTAACTAACCTAGATCCTCAATTTACTACTGTCTGCAGCATGACGGGTAGGCAATTACAGAATAATAATTAATACATAAAATGGAAGTTGCTGTTCTTTTCAGTGAAATCAGTGCCACTTCACTGAAAAGAGCAACAGTGTAAAATTAATCGCTATTGATTTAAGGGAGGGGATTCTGAGAAGAAAACATATGCCACCAACCTCCAAATCTTCACGTTTTATATACATTTGGATTTTTAGAAATTTTATTTTATTTTTCCCTAAATTAAAAGTCACATGAACTAACAAATTGTTTTTTTTAGTGCATGAAGTTCTGAAGCGACCTCCAGGTGACTTTCACTATCTGCCTCTCCTTCTCTGTTTTCTCACTGAATAGTTTGATGACAGTCTTTCACCCACCTGGTGAGGCCAAGAGCCAGGCCTGGGATGGGTGGGAAAACTTTTTTTTTGACAATTTGGAGCAAATTGCCTTTCACTTCCAAGCTAAAGGTCATTTATAATGGCAGAGAAATTCTGAATCTTACATTTGTCTCGCATTTTTAATTCTTCCAATTGCTTTCAAATCTGGAATAAAGGCTATTCAGCGCAGTGGCTTTAAAGTCAAAGTAGACTAGGGATTCCCATGCCAAGATTCACAAACTGGGCAACTTTGGTCAAGTGACATAACTGAGCTGGTTGACATTTGGCAAAACATATAAAGTTCCTGGCACATAATAAACACACAAATAAATGAGTAAATAAATACTTAGAAATCTAAGTATAATCTAATTAGCAATCAGATTTTGGTGGTGTATTTCTCCTTTTTAAAAAATATTTTTTAAAAAAATAAATAAACTGAGGCTGAGTCACTGAATTACCCAAGTTGCCGGGGGGAAAAAGGAACACACTCTTGGCAGCAGACACCATAATTTTCCTAGAAACTGAAGCTCTGCCGGACATAGGACTTACACACTGTCTAATTATTCCTAACGGGCACTCCACAATTATGAAGCCACCAACAGTCTGGGTATTGGAAAATGACGGAAATGTTCACTGGTTACTGTTAGCATATCTTGGTTTTATCCGTCAAGATAGAAAAGATGCCCTACCCAGATGCTGTCTTCTTGCTTGTACTGTTTCCAGTTGCGTCCTGTGTCACTGAACATCAGGCCATAACTTGTCACCCAGTCAGAGCTTCCGTATCTTCCCTGCGTGGCCACTGCTGTAATCTCCACTCTGTTTCCCAGGTCCATCTGGAGCCACTGTTGAGCGTTGGAATCTGCTGGGGACCAACCACCAGTTCCTGGAACAGGATCAGAGAGAGAGAGAGAGAGTTATAGTAGTGTCTTACCTAGCTACAACTTTGAACTATCAAAGGGAAATAAAACAGTGTTCAACTCAGGTGACTTTCCCCCAAATATGCCACACTCTTCTCTGCTCTGTACTTCAACCCTGCTGGTAACTTTCTGTGCTCAACTTTCATCCTCTACCTCCATTAAATTCCCCCTCATGGTTTGAGACTCATTTCAAAAGCTCTGTCTTCCATGATTCTTTCCCTATTTCCTCAGTAATTATAGCTTCCATCTTAAGAATTCCTAGTGAAATTTGTTGATTTATTTTCTGACGACTTAAGAAAGTTGATGGTAGATAGGTACAAACTAGCCTTACGTCCTCTCTGTGACTGATATCTCCTTCCTTCCTTCCTTCCTTTTCTTTCCTCTTCTTTGTCCTCTTATTCCTCTCTCCAAATATGTACTATGAACCCGCCACGGACCAGACATTGTGCTGTGGATACAAAGATGAAAGGACACTCACTGACTATGCCTTTGAGGAGTATCATTCCCTTATTCAAGAGATGTTCACTGAAAACCAGGAGCATGCTGGGTGCTGAAGAAAGAGAGAGATACTAACAAAAACATGTAATGTGATGTGAAAGAAGCCTTCACAAGAGAAAACAACGGGAACACGGGGGCAGAATGCCTCAGGAGGTGATCAGAAGGGCCTTCTGGAGACATTATTGGTAGAGTTGAAACCTGAGGTGAGTGTAGCCATGCCCCAGGAAAAAAAGGGGAAAGTTGGATAGAGAGCAGCCAGGGCAGAGGGAAGAAAAGCATAGACTAAATCTCAGAAACAGAGTCCAACACATCCTTGGATGCACATGGTGTTCAGTATACTTGACACGCAGGAGCATTCAAACATGTTTTTTAAAAAAGTCTCTTGGCTCTAGAATTTCATTATTCATCACACTTGAAATTTACTGAAGATCATTATTAGCTCTTGCTTAGTTGGAAGACTTGTGGCCGAAGTTTTCTGTTTTCACTTCTCATAGGAATAAAAAAAGACAACGCTCACTTCTACTCATCCCAGAGTTCACAATACTTCTGAAACCTGAGTAGGAGCTATCGCAGACCATCTCACACCTTGGCTAGGGATGGCGTGGAAGGAACTGCTCTGTCAGTCACTTTGCTCAGGACATCAGGTTGGGAGTTCATTCAATTTTTAGTTCAGAGAAGCTAATCAACAAACTCCTTTTTTTCCCCAACCTATGCTATTAAAAATCACTTTAGTGATGTTTCAGTCTATTTTCTTGCCACCTTGGGAGAAGTCAGTTGAAGTTCTGCTTGGTCACTGAGTGACTTTTTACAGCCCCAGTTCCCTGTGCAAAGAGTCTCTCATAGTATGAGATGAGAATGAAGACACAGGAGACAGGACATAAGACTGAACTTATTCGGGCCATAAGGGATGTCCTGCAAGGTATGGTTGGCTTTCTTGTGGTAAACAGCCAGTCCCTAGTAGCTTTTTTTTTCTGAGAAGAAAAAAAAACAACTAGATATCAGTTAGAGAGGGGATGAAAGTCTAGTGTTTTGGATCTTCCTGAGAAGATTCAAATGCAGGAAAGAAAGATAAGAGAATGTGCTCAGCACCTTCTGAGTTTTATTAAGTGTTTTGCAAAACATGAATAGAGTGACTGATATTGCAGACATTCACTAATATTCATTCCATCTTCCTTCCGTGGTAATAGAAATGTGGTAGGTGCATGTCTTAATGGCATTTTGTAGTCTTCGGTACTATGGTAGCTATGGCCACATGGCCAAGTTCTTTCCAATAAGAGGGGAATAAGACATGTCACTTTTAGGCTAACATACTTCTCCATTTGCTTTCCTCTCCCACCGCTGATGGATGCAGCTGACAACAAGTTCCTAGATGATGGCAAAACCACAGCATGAAAAGATTCTGGATCCCTGCATCATCCCACGAGAAAGCATCTGTCTACTTTGACATATTTCCTAACCTGTAAGATGAATGAGAACTAAACACCTCTTGGGTTTAAGCCATCACACATTGGAATCTAATACTGCAGTTGAGCCTTTTTTAATACAAGACCAATATTCTGTAAAGTAAAGAGCATTACCCCCATTGTAGTTGAGGAAACCAAGATCCAGCAAGTTTAGAACACTTGGCACCCAGGATTCAGAGGGTGAATCCAGCTTCTTGAGATTACTCTCTAATGGGAGGGGTATTTATAAAAAACTGAAAATCAGTAAGGAGGAAAAGTCACCAGAAGGAGGCATGGGAGCAGGGTTTCGGGTATTCTGAGACACGAGATCCAGAAGTACATTTTTATCTATCCACTCTTGTCCTTTCAACATGGTCACAATTTCCACTCCTCTCTGCGTTTCTCCAGCTCCTCGACACTGATAGAAAGACTTATAAATGGAGAGTTTTTACATTTCCAAAACCAAAAGTCGTTCTGAATCCACTCTTTGTTTCCACTCAGTGTCTCCTGCTGCCCAGTTCAGAAGCCTGCTCTCTTCTTACGTGAAAAACCAGCCAACTTGGCGAAACGGTATGATCTTGGCAATATGAAAGCATGGCAGAATGTCAATTTGTACACTGACTTCTTCCGAGCAGCAAATGTACGTTCTATACTTCTTTGCTTTTTCATATAACTTTTTTATCATCTGCATGCTTTGATAAGCTGAGAATCTTATCCCTCATATACAAAAATTGCATAAAGAATATGTGTAGCAGTCTGGGAGCGAATGGTATAATATAGGACTTTTGTTTTTTTGTGTGACTATCACTGTTTTTGGCATGAAAATCCTCAAGCCTTAACCATTTCATTTCTTCCCCCTCAGTACTCCACAAGTAGACTTCTTAGTCATGCCTTAAAGTTCATTATTTGCTTATTCTAATTAGCATGTGATGAGAATTTATGTGGAAAATGAAACAAAAAAATTATATGGCAAGGAACTTTCCCTTGCAAAGGGTAAAATCACAAAAGACTGACCAAAAAGACTTAACAAAACAAAACAAAAACAGAAAATAGAGGGAGGTTTTGTGTTAAAACAATTTCTTCAAATTTGTCTACAGAAAATAATAGCTTTCATTTGCCCACAGTAAAAACTTTAGCTTATTAATATCCCCAAAGTTAACCAAAATGGAATAGTTGCTGTTAGCATTCATTAAAACATCAACTTAAACATTTTCTGAACCACAGAGCTTCAAGCTCTTAAGATGGAGGGATACTATCTGGGTGATAATTGCCCAGGACTCTTTCCTGCTGTTGAAGATACTCCCTGCATTACAGCTAATAGACAAGACACCCAGGGTTGCCACGGTTGCCATGGCAGACATTGTGTTCCTTCTACCAAACAATAAATGTGTTTTTACAAATGATGAGAATAGACTGAAGAAACTATTTGTAGTTGCTTTAAAGACACAAAGCACCCACGCTAGATTCCTGGTTTGGATTATTCTCTAAATTGGGGGTGTAACATACACACAAATATGTGTATTTAGCCAGTCGAAGGTATCAATAAGAGAACGCTGTCTGGAATTGTGGCTGATGTTTCAAGAACTATTAACGACAAAAATTCCCATAAATTCTGCAGTTTAAGGTTAAAAGGTATTTAACAGAAGTTTAAAATTAAAAGTTTAAAAGGAAGCATTTAAATTAAAAAATATCACCTTTGGTTTTTAAAATTTATTTTAACTCTATTTTAACGTTGTGAGATACAGATGAGGATTTCCTACATAAGTATATTGTGTGCAGGTGAGATTTGAGCGTCTCCCCCTGCTAACGAACATGGTGCCTGATGGGCAATTGTATGCTCCTTACCCCCCACTTCCTGTTCCCCCCCATTAGCAGGGTACAGTATCAGCTGTTGCTGTCTCTGTGCTCGTGTGCCCAATATTTAGGGCTCAGTTATGAGTGAGAACATTCCATGTTCATTTGTTCCTTTAGTGTGTGTGTCATAGTTCACTTAGAATGATGGTCTCCAGCTGCATTCATGTGGCTACAAAAACACACTTTTGTTCTTTTTTATGACTGCATAGTATGCTATTGTGTATATTGTGTGTATATTTTCTTTATGAAGTCCACTTTCAGGGATCATCTGAGTTGGTTCCTTGTTTGTACCATTATGGATAGTGTCGTGATGAACACACATGTGTAGGTGTCTTTGGTTTAGAGCAATTTATGTTCCTATGGGTTTATCCCCAAAAGTGATATTGCTGAATCATATGGTAGCTTAATTTTTCGTTATTCGAGAAATCACTATACTGTTTTCCACAAAGGTTAAATTACCCTACATTTCCATCGACAGTGTGGAAGCATTTCCTTTTCTCCACAGCCTCACCAACACCTGCTGTTTTTGACTCTTTAATTGAGAGCCATCCTGACTGATGTGAGGCGGTATTTCATTGTAGTTTTGATTTGCTTTTCTCTGATTATTAGTGAAGCTGAGAATTTTTTTATATGTTTGTTGGCTACTTGGGTGCCTTACCTTGGGAAGTGTCTGTTTATGACATTTGCCCACTTTTTAATAGTATTATTTGTTTTTCTCCTGTTAATTCATCTGAGTATCTTGCAGAACCTGAATGTTAGGCCTTTGCCATTGAATAGCTTGCAAATATGTTTCCCATTCTGTGGGTTGTCATTTTACTCTCTTGATGGTTTCTTTTGCTGTACAAAATCTTTTTAGCTCGATAAGGTACCACTTATAAATTTTAGCTTTTACTACACTTGCTCTTTTAGAACTCAGCCATGAATTCACTGCCTGCTCTGAAGTCCAGGAGGGTGTTCCCTAAGCTTTCTTCTAAGCTTCTTAGAGTTTGTGGTTTCATGTTTAAGCCCTTGATATATTTTGAGTTAATTTTTGTATATGGTGATAGGTAGAATTCTAGTTTCATTCTTCTGAATGTGGGTTGTCAGTTTTCACAGCACTATTTGCTAAATATGATTTCCTTTTCCCAAAGTTTGCTTTGGTTGGCTTTGTCAAAGATTAACTGATTAAAAGACCATGGTTTTATTTCCAGATTCTCCATCCTGTTCCATTGGTCTGTATGTTTATTTTTATACCAGTGCTATGCTTATCTTGGCTAAAAGAGCACTGTGGTACATTTTGAGGACTGAAAGTGTGACACCTCCAGCTTTGTTCATGTTGCTGAGAACTGCTTTAGCTATTCAGGTTCTTTTTTTGCTTCCCTATGAATTTTTATATTGTCTTTTCGAGGTCTGTGAAAAAATGGTGCTGGTAATTTGATAAGAATTGCATTGTATCTGCAGATTGCCTTGAGTAGAATGAACATCTAGATGATACTGATTCATCCAATCCATTGGCATTTCTTCCATTTGTTTGTGTCATCTTTGATTTCTTCAAGTAGTATTTTGCAGTTCTTGTAAAGGTCTTTCACCTCTTTGGTTAGATGGATGTTGAAGTATTTGTGTGTGTGTGTGTGTGTGTGTGTGTGTGTGTGTGTGTGTGTGTGTCTATGGCTATTGTGAGTGGAATTGCATTTTTTGTTTGGTTCTCAGACTACTTGTTGTTGGTGCAGAGAAATTCAACTTCTTTTTAGCATTGATTTTGTACCCCAAGACTTTACTGAAGATGTTTATCAGTGTGAGGAGGTTTTTGACAGACTCTAAGATTTTCTAGGTATAGGATCATATCATCTGAAAAAAAGAAATAATCTAACTTACTATTTTTCTATTTGGATATCTCTAATTTATTTCTCTTGCCTGATTGCTCTGGCTAGGACTTCCAATACTATGTTAAATAGGAGAGGTGTCTTGCTCTACTTCTTAGGAAGATTGTTTCCAGTTTCTGTCTATTAAGTATGATGTTGGTTGCAGTTTTGTCATAGATGGCTCTTATTATTTTGAGGAATGTTCCTTTGATCCCTAGGTGTTCAAGGATTTCTATCAAAAGGGAATGTTAGAATTTATCAAATGCTTTTTTTTCATCAAATTTTTTTTTGCACATAATCAAAAGGTGGTTCTTGGTTTTACACCTGTTTCTTTGGTAGATTACATTTATTGATTTACTTATGTTGAACCAGCCTTGCAATCTGAGAATGAAGTTCACCTGGTCATGATACTTAATCTTTGAAATGGCTATTAGATGGAATTTGCTAGACTCCTATTGAGAATTTTTGCCTCTCAGTTCATTAGACAAATTTCTTTCCTTGATGAGTCTTTTCCATTTTTGTGTATCAAGTTTGGCTTAACATAATGAGTTAGGGAAAATTTCTTCCTTCTTGTTTGCCTGGAATACTTTCAATAGGATTGGTATCAGCTCTTCTGTTTATGTCTTATAAAATTCAGCTGAGGAAACCATCTGGCCCAGGGGTGTTTTAGTGTGCGTGTGATGGGAAGGTTTCTTCTTACTGAGTTGATTTCTTGAATTTTATTGGTCTTTTTAGGTTTTCAACCTTTTCCTGTTTCAATCTTGGGAGGTTCTGTGATGCTAGGAATTCCTCTGTTCCCTCTAGATTTTCTAGTTATTCATGTACAGATGTTTGTAGTAGTCCCTGATGATCGTTTGCATTTCTTTAGGATCAGTTGTAATAGCAAATTTTCATTTCTAATTACATTTATTAAAACTTCTATCTATCTATCTATCCATCCTCTATCTATCTATCTTTCTTTGCTATTCTGGTCAGGGTTCTGTCAATCTTATTTAACCTTTCAAAGAACCAGTATTGCATATTGCTGATCTTGTGTATGATTTTTTTTTGGTTTCTATTTCATTAAACTGACTTTATTTTAATAATTTCCATTTTTAAAATTCTGTGACCAGATTACTCTAGTCTTTACAGCTCCTTTAGGTGCAACATTAAACGATTATTTAAGATGCCGCTATTTTCTTGATTTGTGCATGAGATGCCATAAACTTCCCTCTCAGCATTGTTTTTATGATATCCCAGAGGTTTTAGCATGCTCTGTCTTTGCTTTCATTTATTTCTACGAGTCTTTTATTTCTGTGTTGATTTTTGTGTTAACCCAAAAGTCATTCAGAAGCATGTTGCTTAACTGTCAAATATTTGTGTGTTTTGGGGTTCTTCTATTGGTGATGATACTTATTTTTATTCCACTGTAGTCTGAGAAGATACGTGGTATAATTTTGACATTTTAAAATTTGCTCACATATGATTTATATCTGATTATTTGATCAATCTTGGAGTATGCTCCATGTGCTAATAAGGAGAATGTATATTCTGTATTTATTGGGTGAAGTGTTCTGTAGATTTCAATTAGCTCCGATTGTTCAAGTATTGAGTTAAGGTTCTGGATTTCCTTGTTAGCTTTTTGCCTCTATGATGTGTCTAAAGCTATTAGTGGGATATTAAAGTCTGAGACTATAATTGCATGGCTGTCTATGTCCTCTCTTAGTTCAACTAGCAATGTTTTTAAATTTGAATGCTTGTATGTAAGGTGGAAGTTGTTATATATATATATATATATATATATATATATATATATATATATGTTCAAGATGGATATTGGTGGACTGAACCTTTTAACATTATGTATTGTCTTTCAGTGTTCTTTTTAACTTACTTTCATTGGTTGAAAGTTTGTTTTGTATGATATAAGAATAGCTACTCCTACTCCTGCTCATTTTTGTTCTCCATTTTCATGGAAGATCTTTCTGTAGCCCTTTTGAATCTGTGAGTATCCCTTGTGGTGAGATGGGTTTCCTGAAGGCAGCAGAAAGCAGGATCATGCTTTTTTATCCAGTTTGCTACTCTGGCCTTTTGAGTGGTGCATTCTGACCATTCACATTTAAGTTAATTATTGATATGTGGGGGTTTGATCTTGTTATATTGCTAGTAAGAGACTGCTTTGCTTTTTAGTTTTTGTAATTGATTTGTATGGTCTGTGCATGCCCTGTGCTTTTGCAATGCGTAGAACCATTCTTTCCTTTCTGTGCTTAGAACTTTCTGAAGTGTCTCTTGAAGGGCTGATCTGGAAGTGGTATATTCTCTTAGGGACTGGATGCCTGGGAAGGATTTTAATTATCCTTCATTGATGGAGCTTAGCTTGGTGGGGTAGGAAATTTGTGAATGGAATTGCTTTTCTTTAAGAATGCTAAAAATGGGACCCCAGTCCCTTCTGGCATGTAGGGTTTTTGCTGAGAAATCTGCTGCAATTTTGACAGATCTTCCTTGGTAAGTGGTCTGTCCCTTCTATCTTGCTGTCTTTAGGATTTTTTCTTTTATGCTTTGTAGAGGTGAATTATTATGTGTCTTGGGGGTGGTCTTCTTGTGTAATACTCCCCAAATTCTCTGAATTTCTGTGTCTGCTTGACCATCTTTGTAGCAAGATAGGGGAAATTTTCTTGAATGATAGCTTAGAAGGCTTGTCCCAACGTGTTCTCAGTTTCCCCAGCTCTGCCAGGGATGATGAACAACCATGGGTTTGGTATATTTGCATAATCTCAAATCACTAGTACACTTTGCCCATTTTTCCTAAGCCTTTTCTCCTTGTTTTTGTCAGTCCTGCATTAGTTCAGTAGTCTGATCCTTAAGCTTTGAGATTTTTTTCCCTCTGTCTAGTCAATTCTACTGTTAAGACTTGCTACTGTGTTTTAAAATTCCCAGAAAGAATTATTTCCAGAAGCTCAGGTTGAGCCTTTATTATAATGACCAGCTCAGCTTTCACTTTCTGCATTGTTTTCATGGCCTGGATGATATGTTTGCCCCGCTTCTCATGGATCTCATGGAGTGTCTTTGCCATCCATATTCTAAATGCTGTGTCTGTCATCAGGCACAGGTCATTCTGAATGGGTTCCATTGCTTGAGATCTGGGAAGCCCTTTTGTGAGTGTCACCCTCATTAATTTTCAGGGATTGCTGGTGTTTTTTCACTGGTTCTTCCTCATTTGTGAGGACAGACGCTTCTATTTTTATTTCTTGTTTTGTTGTTTTTTATATAAGGTTGCTTCTATTGGGGAGGTCATTTGTGGGATTTTTCTTGTCCTACAGAGTGCTCCCCTGTTGTGGTACACTCCTCCATCTCCTAGGAATGATCATTCATGAGGGTCCGACTACTGAATCCTGCTGTTTTTCTAGGTTTACCTTTCCAGTTAAGGCTGCCACCGTTTGGCTGATGCTGGATGGTGCCCGTAAGGTATCCAGTGATACAACAGCATAAGGATTGAATTCTAAGGAGAGTTGGTCACTGACATCTCTAGAGGACCCTCTGGGGAAGCTCTACAATGCTTCAATGTACAGACTAGTCTGTGAGATGTACGGTGACATGGGCTTTGTTCTTTTCTTCTTCATAAGGGCTGTGTTATTGTTGCAGATGTTGTAAATGGCCTGTGGTGCTGGCAGTAGACAGCCAATTGTGGTAATGTTGGTAAGCTTTTTTGCTTGGCCTGTGTTTCCCCAGGGAAGTCCACAGCTATCCTCGGTGATGGGCGGGGCTGTGGGAACACCCCAAATCTTCCAATCCTTGGGATTGAGGTGGAGGGAGGGAAGCTGGTCAAGGACTAGGTCAGACTGGACAAATCTCCAGCTCCCCACTTGTGTGCACGAATGTCTACCCTAGGAAGACACAGGTCCCCTGGGCACTGTGGCTGCCACCACTGTGGGGATGGCCGAGCCATCTCTGCGGTACAAAAAATTCACAAGGAAAGAAAAGAGTTGCCAGGATGACATTCCACCACCACTCCCATTTTCCACTATTGCCAGCTCCCCTTTCCTTGTCCGAGGCCGTCCGTGCTCATAACTCAAAGTTTCTTGAGCAGTAAGGTTTTATTTTTTCCCCTAAGGACTAGGTCTGGTTTGTCTGTGTTCCTACTCCCTACTTTGGCACATTCGGTGGAAACTGGGAGGGAGGATGGGTCCCCTGTCCACTGTGACCGTGCTGAAGGAATGGCAGCACCATCTATTACACAGAAGAGTCCACATGGGGAGAGAGGGGCTTCCAGGTTGATTGGGATTCTCCTGGCTCCCCTTCCCGTGCTAGAGCTTGTCCATGTTCAGAACTCAAAAGTTCGTTCAGCAGCAGGATCTTTCCCTACAGCTTGCCCCAAACAGAAACTGCTGGTAGTGGTAGAATTTGCCACTGGGGAAAATCAAGGTGGTTGGGGTGTGCCACATCCAGGCCATCTCCCATATAGGACTGCAGTCTTGTGGGGCTCAGCGCACATCCCAGTCTGTGGTGGAGGCCCTGAGTTCCTACTTTCTTGCATTTACCATCTCCCCACATCCAGAAGCACTCTGTTACTGATATGACCAGGCTGAGGAGGGCACTACTTTTCCCCAAATATGCTGCCTGTTCTCTCTCCTCTCTACTGTCCGTGGGTCTTACTGTTCCTCTGTGGGTTGTGAGGTGTGTCCTGTGTCTCAACCTGCTTCAACTGCTGGATGTCTCTGACTGCTGGGGCTCTCTTCTTTGGTTTGTTCCACGAGGGAGGTGCCAACCAGCTGCTTCTAGGTGGCCATGTTGCCCCCTAGAAACTTTTGGTTTTTATAACATCTAGATTTGTTCAAGAATTTTGAAATACAAAGTCCAAGATGTTTTGGAGGCTGTCTTAGTGATTTCTAGGATGCCCCAAGCCTCGTAGTCTACATATTGTATTACTCAACTTTGAAGGAGAAAGAAAGAAAAAAGAAAGAAAGAAAGAAAAAAGAAAAGAGAGAAAACAAAGAGAGAAAACAGAAAGAAAGAAAGAAAGAAAGAAAGAAAGGAAGGAAGGAAGGAAGGAAGGAAGGAAGGAAGGAAGGAAGGAAGGAAGGAAGGGAAGGAAGGAAGGAAGGAAGAATAATAAATGCTAGACAAAAGTCAGGAGACCTGGTACAGGACCCTGTTCTGCTGTTGATGTTAGATTACATCAGAGATTCTCACATGTGCTCAATCACACAACAGACATGGTTGGGCAGATTTTTCAAGATCATACAACTGGTAAATGTTAATTTAGTGGCTCTAAACTCAAGAAACCCAGGCTCGGCACCAAAGGTCTTCGCTCTACAGCCAATGGCCTTCCCACAGCACTGACATATCTTTCCTCGCTCTTGACCTCTCCCTTCCTTATAATAGCAATTCCTGATAGAATCACAGTTCACACTTAACATTGGTTTCAGTATCTCACTTGATTCTCATGGCAATCAGCAATAGTGTTTTTACATTTTATTTGCAAGAGAACAAAACAATCTCAAAGGGTCAACTAGCTAATCCAGGTGAAATAGCTAAAGACTGCTTTCCAACCCAGTTCTTCTGATTTCAAGTCTCTGCCTGAGATTTTAACAGGAAGCAAGTCTTAAGCAAACAGGAAAAGACTCTTGTGGAGAATTCAAGTAAGGTTTAAAGTAAGACAAAAAACCCAGATCTCCTGACTCCTGGTCAATCCTTGCTTCATCCTCTATCCCATGATACTTATTGCTAACCCTGAATTTCAAACTGCACATGTTGGGGTAGGTTGCATGTATGAAAAAGAATAACTGGTAAAAAGAAAATGCAGAAATTAATCAGTTAATCAGTGCATTTATTAATCAGTGCATTTATTTCCACTTCTAATTCAGAAAGGAAAATGAGAATTGATTGATGTTACTTGTTGGGAAAGGCCACAAAACGGATTATACACAGGTCTCTGCTAAAGGATTTTTCACAACTGTTTTCCAGAAAGAGTCCATTTAGTCCAAGACCAACTGAAGCTAAAAGGGTCATACACTCACATAGCATTTTCTCATCTAATGTTTTAAGCACATGGTCTGGATATTAAAAAGAAAAGCCTGAAATAAACCCCACAGAGATCAAGTTTCCCAGGTGCATGCTTCTTTTCATCTTCCAGGAGGCCCTATAAAACTATAAGCACATGCTCACAAATGACTGGGAGCCTAGCTTGAATGACTAGCTTCATCTTTAATTATTAAACAGTTGATCTTTCTGTAAGCAAAGTACTGAGATATTTCAGGGACAAACTACCCAGTAACGGCAATGAGTAAAGCAGAGAGGTGCTCTATATTTAATATCATAGGGTATGCATAAGAGTAATAACAACATTCACAATCACACTTTCTGCTTCTCCCCTCGGAGTGCTATCACCCATGTGTAATAGGACCTGTGGCTAGGCAAGGACCTCTGAGGATGCAGAGCCATTGACTAGAACACTGGCTTTCATCCTTCTGACACTGGGCAGGTATGATAGGACCTGTGTGTTGCAGCCTGGTCCTAGCCAGGGGTCCTACACTCCCATCTACACATTCATTTAGGGACTAAGGAAACTCTCAGATGAAAATAAAATGATAATTTAACCAAACACCTTGTGGGATTCAAAAAAAGATAAAAGTTTGCAAAAAACAACGAAAGAAAGAGAAAGAAATAGGGGAGGGAACTCACTCCTAAAAGGAGCTTCACATAAGGGAGGGAAGAGTTTAGACTCGAAGCAGACCCCACTATCATAGTCAAGGGCAGCCTCAAGTGTAATGTCTAGGAGGAGTGATTCTATGTATGAGTTAGTTTGTGTTCCCTGAAAACAATTATAAGACACAGCTTTGAGTTCAGCTAGTTCACTTTAAAAGTGATCCCAAGAAGCCAGGCGAGGGCAAGGAAAATGAAAGACAGAAAAGAAAGGAAGGTCAATCTTTGTGCATCATCAAGCTACCATCCCTGTGAATAAACTTTATCCCACCGGTGCAGGAGGCACCTTGGAGGAATCTCATTTGAATGGGAGGGAACTGGAGTTTTTACACACTAATTGTGTCAAGTATTATTTGAGGGCATCTGGAGAGCAGGGTGGTGACTAAAGCACGGAGAGAAGACTTCGGACAGAGATGGGAAGATGCAGCTGCTGGGGTTGGAAGTGGTTCGGTTGTACATGTTCTCAAATCTTGATCCAGGTCTTCCCTAGCAGGTACTGCAGGTGCTGATGACAGCTAGAACTATCCCTTTCTCCAAAGATTCGCCCTTAGCCAAACAGAAGCCTTCTTGCCTAAAATATACCATTCCCCCTACCCCCAACTCAGCCAGGGTCAGAATAATACAATGTTCAAAATGTCGGTCTTAGTGTCTCAAGGCATGACCAACTTCATGGTAGAGTCTGAGATCGAGAACTTCTTCCTGGCATCTGAAGGAAGCTAGATTCAGCAGAGACTATATTCTAGCTGGTTTTCCTCCTTTCTTGCGCTGCTTCCTTCACAACTTGTGTCCATAGAGCATTCCCCCACAAATCACTCCAACAAGAAGTCTCATCTCAGCTCAGCTTTGAAGATGCTGGCTTTCTGCTGAAGTGATAGAATCTGAGGAATGTGGGCACTCAGCCTCTAAGACAGTGTGTATACCTGGCTTCACACTCGGGTGTCTGTGGGTGTGTATAGTGAGAAACCTACGTTTTTGTTGTGAATAATGCTCATTATTCAGTCAGTTTTGCTGTGACGTCCTCCTATAAAAACCTTCCCTTTTAAATAGTGGAACAATCAAGACCAAATTGGACCAGGAATCGAGACCAGCCTGCCTGTTTCACAGAGCAGAAGTTATACAAGAAGAGAGGAGTATAAGCAGGGGGTGCAGTTAGGGCTGGGAAGACCCAGAGTTCAGTCCAGAGGAGGATATCTCGCATTCATGACCCCTGTAGACCAAGGACTGACCAATGTGAGTATATGGTGTTCTTAGAAACTTAGGTGGGAAGGTCATGGATATACAACTTGGAGACTTTACAGCTAATTGTTCCATAAGGTAGTGAATATTTAAATTGAAATTTAGAAAATTAAAAATCCGGTTTCTTAGTCACATTAACTGCATTTTCATGCTCAGTGCCCTCTAGTTTCTGGTGCTTACCTTAGACAGCACAGTTACACACATTTCCATCCTTGGAGAATTTTCTATTGGCTAGTGCTTCTCTAAAATTTATCTTACAAATCGGTAGAAGCTCTGCTCTATTTTAATTTGGCAAATCAATACACTCTTAGGCTTAGGAGATTTAGTGGATTTTAATGGAGTATTTATACCTAATTTAATTTATGTGTAAGTATTGAGCTCTATCTACGAGTAAAGAAGTGTAGAAGATCCAGCAGCAAGGTAAGAGTCTTTATGTTTTTAGGCATATAAAGAAAAAATTACCTTGCCACGATCATTGAAGGGAAAATGGAGAAGTGAAATTGAAAGTCATTTGAAATTCTTATCTTATACTGGTGGCATTACCACTTAAAACTTTTCTCACAAGAGCAACATATTTTTTACACAGTGGAGCATACCACATTTAACTTTGTTTCTTGGAGTAATTCTATATGAAAAAGATAGTGTCCATTCTAAGTCTGATGTTTGAGTGAAAAGGGTCACTATTTACCTTTGTGACTTTGGACAAGAATTTTCCTACATCTGTAAAATTAATATGGTTAGTGTCTTCCTTACCAAGGATCAAACAAGATAATATATGTCAACTCATAGATATCATGATTATGGACATAAAATAATTAAACATGCATGCATTTAATTGTGTAACAGCGCACGCACGCGTGCACGTGCACACGCACGCGAGAGAAAGAATATTAATAGACATCGTTAGTTATTCTTACTTCATATCAGATCATTAATCTAAAGTCAATCATAGTAATTCAGTCCCCCTTGACCTGTGATTGCTTTCAGAAGTAGATGCATGACCAAATTACAGCTAACTGGACATATTTCAATGCCCTAAGGAGTGGGTCCCAAACTTTAGTGAGCATTAGAATCACATCAGAATTACGTAGGTGAATATAATTAAAATAAGTGAGACATGAGATATTTTAAAAAAAGAACTGAGGAAGATACTACTGAAGGAGAAGGTGTGTTCAGATTAGAATTCTTAAGAAAAACGAACTGAAAGATTTTATCGACTCCCACATTTTTGTACAATGTAGTTTGTTATATGTTACCACTTCACTCCATATGGTGAATTCGGTAATCCTCGGCTCAACTTTTTAAATGTCATTTCCATGATGTCTAAGTGAAAGACTTCTAGAAAGGTAAACATATCCAGTAGATCCCACCTAGCAACCCAGTTATACAAAGTACGAACAGTTGCTGCACAGTGTACTATTTGAATCTACCTTATTTCCTCCCACATGTGATGCCCATTACAAACACAGTAGTAGACTGCCAATTATGAGAGAAAAATAAGTCATAAAAAATCCTGATCTTTTGCTAAATATGGTCTCCTTTCCCCAGTAGCTGTTACTGGTGGCTTTGTCGAAGATGAATTGGAACAGGTCAGAGATGGTGGAAACAAAAACTCGGTCTCCCAACCAACTCATCACCTACTGGGGTAGCTAGGTGGGCTCTTTAGTTCATCTTTCTGCATGTAGCCTACTTATGTAGTTCATCCTCACTTGCATCCCACATCTCTATGATAAAATAGAATTTTAAAAACTCCTGTCCTTAATTCCATTATTATTTTTAAGTAAGGGTGTTTTAAGTTAAATTCAATGAACTGATGACTTGAAGAAGGTCTTCTCTCTTTGCAAAGTGTTGGAAACATCAGACTGATGATTCGCTGCATGGAATGTTACTTAGAAATAATCTCAGTTTTGCCCTTCAAAGGAAGTGACCAGCCATCAGTAAAAAAGTAAAGGGAAAAGTATGTGGGTTGCTCTTTCTCTTTTTGACATTTTCACAGTGCCAAAGGGTGATATTTAAATCTTTGAACTATTAGAATATTGTGGAGCAAAAGTATTCCTACAGTGGTTTTCCATCTCTCTTTCATCATCACTTTGTTTTGTAATTAGCCTTTCTGAATAGAGGGCCATCACATTGGATTTGTCTGCATTTGAGACAGGGTCCCAAGGCTCCTATTAAATAGCAGAAGTTTTCTATCCTGTATTCTTCAGTAATCTATAGCTGTCCTAGTAAGAGAAGAGGCCTGGGGCACTGTTTAAATATCTAGGTCAAGGTTGGTTTTTCCCATAGGCGTATTAGGCCACCATATGATTTAGGAAACATTGAGAAGGCACAGATCTATACATCTCTCTTTCTTCCTTGATGTCTAAAAATCTAGCCTTTGTGGTTGGAATCCTAGATGAAATGCCAAAATTACCATGGGTGACTAGTATGCCATCGTACCTCAGATCAACACAAAGAAAGACATGGATTAATGCAGTGCAGACAGACTAGATTCAAATTCAAGCTCTCCCAAGATTAGCTGTGCATTTTGGGTCAATGACTTAAACTCTCTCAGTTTATTTCCTCATCTTTAAAAACGAGAATAATACCACACATCTTAAAGCATTAATATGATGATAAAACTATAGAACAAAAGTTGTTGGCACGGTTCCTTATTAACAATAACTCAGCCAACTTTGATTTCTTTCCTCTTTCCTTTATCCCTGAGAGTCAGAGTGAATAAGTCATGGAGGTGAGAACTGAAGAAACAGAAGATTCAGGGATGCTCTAGAATAGTGCATCTCGAATTTGAATGTGCAGTGTTAAAGCACTAGTTCTGACACAGTAGTCTTCAGTAGAAGCCAAGATTCTGCATTTCTAGCAAGCTCCTGGGGGATGTCTATGTTTCCACCCACATCCCACACTTTGTGTAGAAAGAGTGGGTGTGAAACAGGAAGAAATGCATAGACCTCGACGCCTATCCCACCTGAGGCAGTTAATAAAGGTCAAAAGAAAGCAGAGGTGCTGAAAAGAAGGGAACTTCAAGAGAGAAGGAAATTCAGTGATAATTTCTGCATCTTTCCCTGTTTTTTTAAAAAATAGATTAGATTAGATCTCAATTATGCCTGGCTCAGTCAATGAGAAGATGGAAGACTGATGCTGTCTCATCTGAGCAGACATTGTAGAGTTGACCGTGAAATTGGGTCCCCAGGATTCTCACCTTACTATCTGGAAGGAGTCCCTAGACAGCTGATATGCTAATTGTGTGAATGAACCCTGATTTTTGCTTGCTTTCAATCCTCCTGTCCTCGTGGAAGGCCTGAGGACACCAGACTGAAAACCAGCTTCCAAAGACCTTCAGGGGTTCTTAGTACGTTATAACCAGTGCTGCTCACGAAGGTGGGGAGGGAGGGGGCAAAATTGTGCGTGTACTCTGTACCAAAGGAGGAGGTAAGGGTTTTAAGCCTCTTCATCCATCCATGAGCCCAGGATGCTGAAGATGCCTTGACATAAGAAATCAAACTCTCCATAGCAACAAAATCGTCATGCTAGAAGCACACAATCTCAGCTTACACAGGCAAGCATCTCACAAAAGTAGTCTGAGTGAGGAAGATGGATCAAAATTTCAAGGAACAAATGGTAAACACAATTGTTTTCAAACTGTATTTGGGGAAAAAAGAAGGAAACAGGATGGAAAAGCAAAATACAAACCTCTCCTCTCATGGGGCCCCAAATGTCTATTTCTATTTGCCTTTTAATCATGTAAAGTAACTTAAATCCTTCCCCTCATTTTCAAGAAGGCCTAACCCACAGCTCAGCGGCTTCATGCTGTGCCACCAGCCTCTACACTTCCTGCTGACAGTAAGTGCTTCTCGGAGCCCAGCTGACTTTAATGCCAAGATCAAAAGTGTTCTTGCCACAAAACAAATCACATTTGACAAAGACTGATCCCTCCTAAGCCACAATTATATAGATTGACTTGGTAACCTAAGTTAATGGTGATCTGACCTCCAGCTTAATGTAGTTTGACATTTTTCCCCCCAAAAGTAATTAGTTCTCTTCCTTGCTTTTCATTTTCTTTGCGTGTGAAGAGAGAGAGATCGAAGCGTGTGTGGAAATGAGAGAACAAAAATTCCATTTGGCAAATCCCCTCTGTAGATGAGATAGCAGTGTAGAGACTATTACAGTTGGGCTTTAACCATTAATCCCCTCCCCGTGTGCTGGATTGCCCAGATCTCGACTGGTACAGCAATACCGACAGGCCAACAGCTGTTTCCAAGGGTGTGTTGTCTCTCAGAGAGATTAGTTTGTCATTGACGGAACTCATTAAACTTGCTTCACTCAGGGTGGAGGGAGCTCATTAGACATCATTTGCCCAGCACATCCCTCCTGTAGTTTTTCTTTCAACTTTTGAATTGATCCCTGCTTCTGCCATGACAAGAAAAGAAAAAAAAAGAAAAAATGCTGTGCACCCTTTATTCCTAGATACAGGGCAGACGTGTCTATTCGAGTGCTGAGCATACGGTGGGTAAAGTGTTCCTTAGTCATTTATGTTTAATGTCTACCAAGGTTTTACAGATTTCTCAGGGGATTTAGAAATTTTAAAAAGTGCCCAAAATCTTGCTGGGGAGTTCATCAGTGTAAGATAGTTCATCAGTGATGTGCTACAAGGGTACCACTGAACACACTCAGTTCTCTTGAAGGAGATCTGATGTTATGGTAGTTAAAGGTTTTAAAATTTGGATGCACCTTGGGTAGGATACCAGGAAGATCCTTAAAGAATGTGGAAAGCTGAATGATATAGAATGCAAGGAATTTACTAATTACTTTGAGAAATGAACAAATGAGTGGAGAGTGTTAAGAAAAAACTATCTAAAGCTAAGAAATAATAATACTGAGTGACCTATCACAGAAACAAAGAACCGAGTACCACATGTTCTCACTTACAAGTAGACCTTGAGTGATTATCATAATACTATAAGAAAGGGGATGGCAGTAATGGGAAACTGCCAGGGAATGGGGGGCACACCTCATCCACAAGGGTACCTGCATAATGAACATTTGTATACCTAACCCTGAATTGTGCCCCACATCTTTAAAATAAAACATTTCAAAATTAAAAAGAAAAGAAAGTATAGTATGTTCTTTGAACATCTTCCCGGAGCAGTTTTTATCAAATTCATTTAATGATTATTTAACTCTCTAGGCGAATGCACCTTTCATTTAGTTTGCTATTTCTAGTTGATGATATCTCAGATACTGTGAAGTTGTCACATGTTAACTTGTAAGTGTGTGTCCTATAGAGAAGATATCAGCCCCAAGTTTTAGAAACCTGTAAAATATCATAACAGTTCATTTTAAGTGTTGACTTGATTGGGTTAAGGGATACCCAGAAGGCTGGTAAAATGTTATTTCTGTGAAGGTGCTTATGGAAGAGACTGGCATATGAATCAGTGGACTCAACAAGAGAGAGGTGTTCTCACCAGCACGAGCAGGCAGTACCCAATCCATTGAGGACCCAGAGAGAACAAACAGGCAGAGGAAAGGGGAATTTGCTCTCTCTCCTAGAGCTGGAATATTCATCTTCTCCTAGCCTTAGACATCAGAACTCCAGATCCTCATGCCTCTGGCTCTGGGATTTTCACTCGTGCCCCTCTTCCTGCATGTCCTCAGGCCTTTGACCTCAGATTGAGAGATACACCATTGGATCCCCTAGTTCTCAGGTCTTTGGACTGAGACTGAATGACACCACCAGCTTCCTTGTTCTCCAGTTTGCAGACGACATATTGTGGGATTTCTTGGCCTCCATAGTCAAGTGAGCCAAGGCTTATAAAAAACTCTTCTCTTATCTATCTCTCTATCTCTATCTCCTGTTGGTTCTTTCTCCGGAGAACCTGACTAATATAGACATTAACTAGCTTTATATCTACTTAGAAATTGTATTCTAATATTCTTTTGTTTCTCCTCAAAATATCTCTGAATATCACAGTTCCCCAAAATGCTCGTTAAACTGGCTTTACCATCTTACCGGTTCCTGTGGTAATGACTCATAAATAACTCATATAAATAAAAAAAAATATAAATGTTCTCAGTCTATATTCGTATAAGAACTATGTTGTTAGCTTATTGAAAACTATACTTTGACATATATTTATTGCTCACCTATTTTGAACGATTCCCTGGGGATTAGACAAGTGGAAGTACATCTTGTTCCTTGCTCTTTAAGACTTTAAAGCTAATTCTGAACAGATGTGCACGTGTGTGAGTGAGTGTGTGTGTGTGTGTGTGTGTGTGTGTGTGCGCGCGTGTGTAAACTGGTGTTTGTACATTTAGAAGAGGCACGGAATCAGAGATGGGCGATGGAGCTGAAGGAGGCAGGTTCACAGTGCCCTCCCGGAGGGAGAATGAAATGAGGCTAAAGAAAGCAGGCCACTGCAATTGTATCTGTTAGGAAAGGGAGCACACTAGGTAGAAGTTAAAGGGTTGAGACTGAATGCAGTGAAAGAGCACCCTGTGTATTGAACAAGACAGAGTGGGGAAACACTCAGTCCACTCATAGTGATGGCTCGTTGCTTTCCAAATACATAGTGCTCTTTTGGATGTGACAGTGCGATGGTTAGAATGTTTGTCCCCTCTGAAACTCATGTTGAAACATAATCCCTGGTGTAGCAGTATTGATACGTGGGGCGTTAAGAGGTAATTGAGTGATAAGGGCTTTGACCACAGGAATAGATTAATCCATTCTGAGTTAGTGGATTAGTGAGTTAATGGATTCGTGGGTGATTATGGGAGTGGGACTAGTGGCTTTATAAGAAGAGAAAGAGAGACCTGAGCTAGCATGTTAGCACACTCTTAGCCTCTGGCCATGTGATGACCTGCACTGTCTTGGGACTCTGCAGAGAGTCCTTACAAACAAGAGGACCCTCATCAGATGCAACTCCTTGACCTTGAACTTCTCAGAACCCATAACTATAAGAGATACATACAGATAAACAAGTGGGACTATATCCAGTTAAAAAGTTTTCATACAGCAATCAACAAAATAAAAAAAGGCAACTTATAAGATAGTTGCAAACCATATGTCTTGTAAGAAATCAATAGCCAAAATATGTAAGGAACACACACAACTCAGTAGCAAAAAACAAACAAAACAAACACACACACACACACACACACACAAATAGCCCAGTTGAAAAGTAGGCAAAGGACTAAACAGACATTTTTCCAAAGAAGATGTACAAACATAAAGGTGTGAATATCACTAATCATCAGAAGAAAAAAAACTCAAAAAGTCAAAACCACAATGAGATGTTATCTCACACACATTAAGGTGGCTATTATCAAAAAGAAAGAGATAAGTGTTGATGAGGATGTAGAGAAAAGAGAACTCTTGTACGCAGTTGGTGTGAATGTAAATTAGTATAACAATTATGAAAAACACCATAGATGTTCCAAAATATTAAAAAATAAAACTACCATCTGATTCAGCAGTTCCACTACTGGGTATATATCTGAAGAAAGTGAAATTAGTATATAAAAGAAATATCTGTACTCCCATGTGTACTGCAGCATTACTCACAAGAGCCAAAACATGAAAACAACATAAGTTAAGTGACTATTGATGAATGGATGGATAAAAAAATGGTTGCATATATACAATGGAGTATTATTTGGTCATACAAAAGGAAACCCTACCATTTGAAACAACATAGATAAAACTGGCAAACATTAAGCTAAGTGAATGAACCCAGGCACAGGGAGACAAATATTTCATGATCTCACTTATACGTAGAATCTAAAAAACCTGAACTCCAAAAAGCAGACAGTAAAACAGTGCTTGCCAGGGTGTGAAGAGGGTATGGGGGGAAATGGAGAGATGTTGGTCAAAGGGTACCAAGCTGCATTTACAAGATGAATCAATTCTTGGAATCTAATGATACAGTATGGTCACTATAGTTAATAATGCTCTATTGTATGACCAGCATTTGCTAATCTTATGTTATCACCACAAAACAAAGAAAAAATAACTCTGTGAGGAGATGGATATGCTAAATAATTTGATTCTGATAATCATTTCACAATGCAAATGCATATCAAATCATTACATTGCACGCCTTAAATATACACATTTTTATTTGTCAATTATGCCTCAATATCACTCAGGGGAAAAAGCTGGTGAACTAATAAAAACAACTCAAAGCTTCCCTCATCTAAAATACTGAAGACTTTCAGACATTCTGGGTAGGACAGTGTCATGGAACTTGGCCACAGGAATCAGACTTCTGGGTAAAAGCCTGACTTGACCATTGTTCTCCTCTGTGCCATGGCATTTGTCACCTGTGAAACAGAGATCACAATGAAATCTACATGGAGGATAGTTGTGAGTACTGAACTGACTGACGTATGGTAAGGACTGGGAGTGGTGAGAGCTATGAGTAGTGCTCAGTGTATTGCTCTTGTGATTTTGTTGTGTGCTGGTAAGTATCAGCTGTTCGGAGAAGTAATGTAATCCCGAGGCACACGAGCCAATCATTCAGGGAGATGCCTGTGACATTTCTATGTGTATGTGAGAGAATTCAAGGTTTCAAACCTCGCAGTACAATTTTTCTTTTGGGTATACTTGATGATTTTCCTTTTATAAAATAAAAGGAAATTTTGAAGGAAGCCATATGAAAAAGAATGTTCATGGAAAAAGGTTATAATTGCTTCTAGGCCATGACAGTGAACACATAGGACATAAGTCTAGTTTTAGAAGGAGGAAAATAAATCATGCCTTTTTGTTGATATTTTCAATATAAATACAAATTACAGGCTTTCTCCTTAACTTTCTAAATTTTGCATTTGTCTACTCATATGACAAAATTTTAATAACATGAACATAATTACTTTAAGGTTTTATTCTAATATATGTATATATTTTATAAGTTTGTGTGTATATATTTAATCTATATTTGTATATACAGATATATATTACTACGTCCATCTATGCATCCATATCCTACTACTTATGTATATACATATATTCTTCAATTCTTTATATATCCATCTCTCCCTCTGTATATGACTCTAACTCTGCATATATTCAACTATATGTAACTACTCTACATATCCTACGATATATGTATATATCATACACATGGTTAGTATTATTATACACATATGTACATATATAGCAAAATAATATCAATATAATCATAAATGACAAATGTTAATTATTAATTAGTATCATAGTTTGTAATTACAGAGTAATTTGCATCTTCCATGTCAGTTCTTTAAGAATAGTGTTTGTGTCTATTTTTGTCAACTATGGGTCAGGGTTCTGGCAAAGTGAATACCTATACTTATTAATAGAAATATTTATTTCTCATAAATTTATCCTGCAGTGGTTTGCAATTCTTGTTCCATTTTAGAATCACCTGGAAAGCTTTTATTTATTCACTTTATTAACAACCTTGCTTGCATCCCATCCAAGTCAATTAATTTGCAGTATCTGGGAAACGGGCTCCCTGTAAAGCTCTTCAGGTGATTCAAATGTGCAACCCTGGGAGGAGAAGGAGTGTTTAACTCCCACTTAGGCAGTGGTTGGGTCTCAGTGAATGAAAAGGAGGATGTCAGCACCTTGGAAGATGCGCTAGAGGGAGAGTTCTAGGCCAGTGCATCCCAACTGCATGACTGTATCTTCGACTTGGACTTCCGGATGCAGACGAGTTGAGAGAGAGAAACGAACCTCTCTGCACACACACATGTTAGCCTTAGACTCGGCACCCAGATTCCCCAATGAGTAGGACAATTATCATTGATGGGAGCGGAGACACCTATCCTCAGTCCATATCTGTCTATGAGGGAGAGAGCTGGCCTGTGATCAGACCCACAGCTTCCTGTGAAACTGCCGAGGTGCTACTATGCAGTAATGGGTGAGATTGAGATAAACCCTGTCTCTGGGAGTCTTATTGGGGACTGGATTAAAATTCGCCAACCTGTGTTTCTTCGTGAAATAAAAAGTGAGCCTCCTTGTTCAGTTCTGTTCTCTACCCTGCAATACGAAAGATATTTTGGATATGCAAGTCTAGCCATAGTTGGCACATGATGCGGCGAGGCAGGCATTATTGTGCCCCTCTACAGATAAACAATCTGAGGTTGAGAGAGGGAAGCAACTTGCAGACACTCACGGATTAGCTTCTTGATCTCTCTTCTATCTACTGCATCCTTCATCCACCTATACGAGTGAATTAATTTGCCAATGTGGTGCATATAAGCATGAACTTTTAATTCGGATGACTTAGGCTTGAATGCGAGCATTTTCCCTTTCTAGCACCGTGGTCTTGGAAAACTTGTGCAACTTCTTTGAACCTCACAAACCCCACCAGAAGGTAAATGACAATAATGTTTACTTTACAACAGCTTTGTGAGGACTAAATACCACAATAAAGGTAAAATGGTTAACAAAGTTTTTGGCACAGAATATTCAGCAAAGGAAAATATTAGTGCAAAATTGTTATTGATATAGTCCTGCTGAGCCTTTGGCCTTCCTTTTCTTTTAGAATAACATTCTTAAACAGTTTTCTTAACAAAGCAGTGGTGCTTGCTAACTTTGAAATTACTAATCCTATTTAAGTAGAAAACCAGTGAAATGTAGTATAAAATGAACAGCAAACACACAGGGAATAACTACAAATCAATCTCACTATTAACGAAGATTCAACATTACAAATTTAAGTGGTAACAAGTTAAATCATTTAGTATGTAAAAAATATCAATAATACAACAGTCAATTAGAACTTATTCTAGGATGCAATGATGGCTCCACATTGGAAAATCTACAAATGTTGTTTGACTAATATATCAATGGTAAATACAATCAAGAGTAATTGGTATAAACTCTAATGGATGAGTGAATCTTGAAGTTGCACATATATTTTTTCATGACCTCGAACCTAGAAAGTGATATTTATCATAATATTTATATTTATAATATTTATCAGATACTCAAATATTATCAGATCTATAAAAAGTCTTTAAAATTGAAATAATTCAGATCTCTCTCAGTATCTATCTGCCTATACCTTATAAAAGTCATCATTCAAATCTGATTAACACATATCTGTTTAGATAGCCAACCTCATATTTGTTAAAGGTATGTCACATAAGAGATAGTTAAGTGTGTCTAGTCGTCTTTTTATCATATGTTGTAAAGGTATGCATCAGACACTTAACTACAGTTATCCCTAGCTGGTAGAATAACAGATTATTTGTATTTTCTTACTTTTAATTAATAATATTGTAGACATTTAAAAAATTAGTAGTATTAATTTTATAATGAAGTTAAAGTTCTTTAAAAATATTTAATATACTTCATTCTTCTTTATATATTGTCATAATCATACATTTTGGTAGCTATTTATGTAAGATACATGAAATATTAAAATAAAGCAAATGATTTTAAAAGAATAGTTTTGACAAATGTCTCTTATGGTAATCAAAAAAGGATACTGTGGGTTGGGAGAACAAAAGTCAGCATATTTTGAATATGTGCTATGCGATGTTTACATTAGATTTTGACAATGCTACTCCCAAATCATCTTCTAAACACTGCCAAGAGACATGATCCCAGTGTATGAAAGCGTTCACGTTCTTCCATCTACCCACTGTATGGCTGCTTAGCACCTGGCTTTAGGATTTCAGTCACCCTACTTACCAACTCTCCAGTTGAGTTGAGCTGGACTGTGACTTCCAGTGAGGTCTGAGGAACTGGAAAAAGCCATTGGAGACAGCAGGGACGCTAGTGGGTCATCACAGTTGTCTAAAATTATGGGGGGGGGGAAGAGAGAGAGAGACATCAGATGCTATTGACAAGAAATATTTCTTGAAGAGAGAAGTCATGACATTAACTATAATCATTTATTAGCCTAACCACATGCTCTGAACAAGGTCAGGTACTAATGGTTTTTGCGTGCTATGGCATCTACTCCTTACAACAACTCCTATAGGACAGATTTAACTTTCTTTTACAAAGAGAGAAAAATGAAATTCCGATTCAGTAGTTGTCTAAAGTCACAGCATAAAAACGGCATAGCCAAAATTCTTACCAAGGTTTGTCTAACTCAAGCCTAGCTTCCCATCTATTTTATTACTCAATCACCCGAGAAAATCCTCAAATCTAATGCTATTGTTTTTATCTACAAGGAGGCAGATTTCTAAAAGGGAAAACATTGTTCAACTACTCTCCCATCTTTCGTTCCCAAGGGCCCCTTTAATAATTGTACCTAGCGAAATAGAAAATATGGAATGTCTACTCCCAGTTGTGTGATAGCCTTTGGAAAAAAAGTTTCTTATTCTAATAACTCATTTCTTTCCCATGAAGCAACAGTTAGTAGTCCCAGATCTTGTACAATTTTGAATTTGATATTCACATCAATAACTACCCTTCCAGCCTTTCCTAAATATGGTAAGTATGCTTTCTAAATCTTTTTCTTTTTTTGTTGCTGTCCAAATGTAAATGTAGAACAGTGTGGGGCCGTGGGCATAGAATCCTGGTTTTGACAACATAGATACGTCCCTTCAGGTTGACCATTTAACCTCAAGGAGAGGACCTACCGTTCACTCTTAGCATATTGGTGCTATGGTTTGAATGTTTAGCCCCTCTAAACTCATGTTGAGATTTCACTGTCACTGCAACAATAGTAAGAGGTAGGAACCCTTAAGAGATGATCAGGTTATTAGGGCTGAGCCCTCACTGTGATGGGTTTAAGGCCTTAATAAAAGAGCTTTCAGAAATGGGCTGCTTCTTGTCCCTCATCCTCTTGACGTCCACCATGTGATGATGTAGCAAGAAGTAGCTCATTAGATGCCAGCACCTTAATATGAGACGTGTCAGCCTTCAGAACTGTGAGCCAATAGATTTCTCTCCCTTGAATATTAATTACATAGTCTCAGGTATTCTTTACAACAGCACAAAACGAACTAAGACAATTGGTCATCTCGATGTTCTAGGATAATTCATTTAGCTGTTTGTATCTTCTACTAGGTGGCACACTCTTGGTGGGACCCTAGCACAGAATCTGGTACATGACAGGCCTTCAATAAAGATTTGAAAGAATGGTATGGATAGCATGGGAAGGAAGAAAGGAAAGAAGGGGAAAAGGATCAATTGATTAATCAATCAGTCAGTCAGTATGATAGTACCAACATCCTTTTCCTTTTCCTTTGCTTTGTACACAATTAATATTGCAGGACACTGAAAAACGACTCCACGAAATCTAGACACGCCTCATTCAAAACAAATTTGAAAGGTGTCATTCCGTTTGAAGGTAAACGTCATGGTGGTAAAGACTCCCAAGAAGAATGGATTAGACTCTTTTCTAACAGAATGTTACATAGGATTATGCTTGTTTATTCAGGAAATTCTCAGAGAGCAGTATTCCAACTAATTGCAGAAAAATTAATTAGAACCATAAGGATTACATTCTTGCATGTTAAGTGTGTTAAAAAATCAACTGGCAACATGTATTTTGAGTGTTTCCCAAACACAAATGTTGAAAAATATTTTGAGGTATTTGACAAATACAAAACAGAGCCAAATCCTCACTGAAGAGAAAAAACAAAAACCACAGCAATGGATCCTTAGCAGCTACAGACATTCTTCTCATGAAAATCAGACCTCAGTGCCAGTATACTCCTGGCAGAAGATGAGAGAAGGTACATACACACCTCAAAGCATTTGTTTTAAGATGCAAATTTGTGACACCATTTATATATTAGGAAACAATTTGAACTTAACGCAGATCTTACATTTTCTGATGCTTGTTTTGTCAAAAAGCAACATCAGATTAATGCAGAAAAATGAGCCACACAGGAATACACAAAGCACACACACACCCCCCTTAAACATTAATATCTAAATTCACAGCTATGATATGAGACACACCCATCTACTCTGTAGTTGTAATTATGCTTCTGTTTCAGATAACACTCTTTTCACTACTTCACAAGAAATCAAAACTCTACAGACACCCACTTCCACAAGCAAGTTACAGATCTTTTAAGGTAAAGTACCACATTCATTATACACAGCACTTATGTATTTCTTACACATCTAACATGCATGAAACAGAGTAACCATTTTGATTACGCTCTTACAGTCTTTTACATGACTCTGATAACATTTTTTTGGCATTGTGCCCTGAACCTATTTTTCCCCTAAGTCTTTTCTTATAAGGGTTTTAAAAATTATTATGTGATTAGCAAGATATTTTTACAAATACATCTATTGTGTTATAGCAGAATTGACTGAACCCTGTAGATGTTTCAAGTCAACTCAAGAAACACACATCACCCAAGAAACAACTTTGGGATTGAATGTTTCTCTTATTATAGTAGTCCTTAGGTAAAATGTAACTTGTTAAAGTGATCATGAAATAGACGTAGAAGAGGCCTAATCATTTCCATTCAATTCAGTCTGACAAATGTCTATAAGGTCACACGTGGGGCTTATTCTCAGAGAGGCTTTAGGGATAGATTTGAGTAAAATAGAACCTCAGGCCCAAGGAGCTCACAGGGCATTGAAAAACACAGGGATGTAGACAAATAAACTGATAGGGAAGTCTAAAAGATTTTTACCAAGGTTACTCCAGGCCAGTGTAATTGGAACCTATCTGTCCAGACTTCCAGACAAGTGGTATTTTCTCTCTCTCCAGCCCTGTGTAGTCCTCTCCTTCACACGGCATTAACCTTGGAGGGAATTCAGCTTCCAGGGCCCATTGGCCTGAGGTGGCAGCTGTCTCATTCCCTATTGCGGTTTATCTCTAAATGGTGTTGGCCTCACATCTCAGTTTCTGGGGACAATGGTTCCACTTTGAAAATTAACAAATTTATAAAAACCAGCTATGCTAATGGAAAGATCCAGAGGAGATTTTTCAGGACTCCTTTATTCACAGTCCCTGTGCAGTTGAACAATAGCTTTTGGAGAACATAACTGAATTTTTGATCTCCTATCCTTGACAGTGATAAGAATGGGGAACAATTCAAATCAGAAAGGAAAAAAGGCCTCCCAGAGCAGAAAGATCATTCTCTCTGTCACCTCTGTGTTGAGAGGGTAACCCTGACAATCTTGCCTAAATTGAGAATAAACCCGGCTTCTTATCAAACTACCCCTAGTCATTGGAAATTAAGGGTTTCTTCCTAGAACCATTCTAAATTTAAGTATATTATTTTAAACGTGTCCTATTCTTAAAGCAGAGGAGGAGGAATGATCTAGCATAAATGAGAACAATAATTAGTTTCTGTTTGTTGTTTTGTGATTTGGGACAGCCTGTAGAGCTAGGAGATTCCAATTCCTAGATTTGTTTCTTCTCTTGACTCAGTGACTCCAGGCAATATATTCAACTATGCGAAATTTATTTTCACTGACTGCAAAATAAGGCTATCTCTGCCATATACAGCTATAGAATCATTTCAAAGAGAGAATAAGAATAGATGGATGTACCCTTTTAATAAAGCATAAAGCTTAGAATAAGAACAGGAAGCGGTATAAGAATTGCCGGTAGTACCTGCTGCAATTAGAGCAACCAGTGAAACAATTTTATTTGTAGGATCTCTACTCGGTTAGAAAACCTGCCCAATAATTGGTGTCACGGGTAACTTTTTAGTTTTAAAGGTTTACAATCCGTCAGATGAACAGCAGAAGATGAAGAGGAGGGGAAACGAAGAGGGTGGAGACACACGTGAGTGAGGATGGCATGGTACCCCTGTTCTGCCCTCTGCCAGTTTGCGTCTTTTGGAGACTGGGCCTTTTGGAGTTTGGGTCTTTCTTTTGGAGAATGGGTCTTTCTTTGGGACACTGGGCCTTTTGGAGTTTGGGTCTTTCTTTGGGACACTGGGCCTTTTGGAGACTGGGCCTTTCTTTTGGAGACTTCGCCTTTTGGAGTTTGGGTCTTTCTTTTGGAGACTTGGCCTTTTGGAGTTTGGGTTTTTCTTTTGGAGAATGGGCTTTCTGGAGACTTGGCCTTTTGGAGACTGGGTCTTTCTTTTGGAGAATGAGTCTTTCTTTGGGACACTGGGTCTTTTGGAGTTTGGGTCTTTCTTTTGGAGACTTGGCCTTTTGGAGTTTGGGTCTTTCTTTGGGACACTGGGCCTTTTGGAGACTGGGCCTTTCTTTTGGAGACTTCGCCTTTTGGAGTTTGGGTCTTTCTTTTGGAGACTTGGCCTTTTGGAGTTTGGGTTTTTCTTTTGGAGAATGAGTCTTTCTTTGGGACACTGGGTCTTTTGGAGTTTGGGTCTTTCTTTTGGAGACTGGGCCTTTTGGAGACTTGACCTTTTGGAGTCTGGGTCTTTCTTTTAGAGACTTCGCCTTTTGGAGTTTGGGTTTTTCTTTGGGACACTGAGCCTTTTAGACTGGGCCTTTCTTTTGGAGACTTCGCCTTTTGGAGTTTGGGTCTTTCTTTTGGAGACTGGGCTTTTGGAGTTTGGGTCTTTCTTTGGGACACTGGGCCTTTTAGACCGGGCCTTTCTTTTGGAGAATGGGCTTTCTGGAGACTGGGCCTTTTGGAGGCTGGGCCTTTCTTTGGAGACGGGGCCAGCAACGCCCCCACACGCGGTCGGAAGCAACGCAGGCCGGGCCAGGCCACCGGTCCCACCGGTCCCACGCAGGTCTGCGTGGACAGACGTCACCTCTGCTCAGCGAGGAAACGCGGAAGGGCCAAGGCGCCAGGCCCAGCCGACGCCGGCTGAAGTCCCAGGGGGAAGCGCTCGGGGACCGCGAGCCCCTCCCGCGCGCACTTCCCGCGGGCCGCCCCCCGAGGCGGGCCATCGCGACCTTCCCAGGAATCCCGAGCGAGAAGGGTAAGAGCCCGCGCCCCCCGCCGACCGAGCCGACCCCTCTTGGGCAAGGGCACCCTCGGACGCCGAGCTCCTGACCACGAGGCCGGGGCTGGGGGTCACACAGCCCCCCGCGCCCCGCTCTCCAGAAGCCGCCCGGCGGGACACCGGCTCGGCCGCGGACGCCCTGCGGCCACCTCCGCTGCGCGCCCCCGGGGCAGTCGTGGCCAAGCCGCCCCCCAGCCCTCCGGAAGAGCGGCCAGCGAGGCGGGGGGAGACCGGAAGTCCCGCCCTCGGGCCCGCACAGCGGCCGTGCGGCGGCCCGGGAGCGCCGTGGCGCATGCGCACGGTGTCTCCGCTCGTGGGCGCCCGGGGCCCCGCCCGCAGCTCGGAGGGAGACGCGTCCCGCCGCCCCGCGAAGCCTCCGGTTCTGCCCCTTCTTGCGCCTCCGCCGAGGTCGGCTTGTGCCCACGCGTGGAATAGTTTCGACATCAGCTCTCCGGAAGCCCCTTTGCAGACCTTTTCTCTAAAAAAACAAAAGTCGTAGCAAAATTCAGATTCAATTCAAAGGCCCTTTGAAAAATGCACGCCTTTATTCCTATGTGATTTAAGATCCTCCATTTTCCTCCACAAATTACTTCCACCTGGACTGCTTTTCTTCATAGCGTTTTCCTTTATTTCTATGTGGGGTATGGGAGGCGCCGTTACCTGTTCTCCCCATCTCTCCATGGAGAAACCTGAAGCACTTCAGATCTTTCCATGCCGTCGCTGTTTCAATACCCCCAGTTTTATCTGCATGTGACTTACCCTTCCTTACATTCACAGCCTGAGAGGATTTCAGAACCAGAAGAAACCTCTGAAATTGTGAGATCCCGGTCCTTCGTTTTACAAATGAGGGTATGGGGCTTAGGGGAATGGCAGGACTGCCCAGCATCATTCGGTTAATTATTGGGCCGCCCTGGACCAAAACTCAGGTTCCCTCACTGTTTGCAAATACCCGCCAGGCCAGTTCCCTGCCATCTCTGAAGAGAGCGGGTAACCATTAGTTATGTTATATGCATAGCAATTGTTTTAATGGATGTGTTTTTTCCTACAAAAGGAATGGCTTGGTTTTATTTCCTGGACAACGGAAAAACATTGATAGAAAATAGTCTGCATCTTTCAGAAGAATTTGAATTTCTATTTTTCTCACCTTCCCTATGTCTTTCTTCAACAATCTCATACCCATCTACCCCCACAAAGGAAAAAAAAAAGTTGAGTAAACAAAACAGGACAATAGAAAAAAGTAAAAAGCGAAAAATAAATACAAATAAAGCATTCATTTCCTAGTTAGTGTTTTCATAGACAAGCATTTTGTTTGATACTTCCAATCTAAAGAAGTGGGAATAATTTGTTCTTCAACATACATGTACAGTTATGTACCAAAAGTCTTCTTTCACATTAATTCAAGGTAAGGCACAAAGAGAATTCTGAGTAAATATGATATTTACACAGCTTCTTAGAAATTATCATTGACTCTTTAAGATGATTCTACTTTAACATGTTTTGTTGCCAACACATATTTTTATTCATTATTATTAAAATACCAATAGAGTTACAGATGGTGCTGAAGTTAAATTGTGTGCAGCGTCTTGATTACCACAGTAAATCGTCTGTAGATGGGGATTTGGAGCTTAAAAGATTCACTTGTATTTATAGGTGAGATAAAATTCCTCTTAGCCTTGCACTATTAATGGCTTACTTTGTTTAAAGGATATAAAGCATGCATTTTGTGGAGTGCCTACAACAGTGCTTAGAAGTGACAACTCATGCTTTTAGCTTCATCTGTTTGTCCTCTTGTTACCAATCATTTCACTTAGCAAACAACAAAAATAAATACTACAAGATGACTCTTGAATCTGACCCCATCCCCCTCCTTTACCACGAAATCCTAAAAGATAAATTACTTTATAACGAGCAGACCAAATACATAGCTTTCTAAAATGAGTCATGAAAAGAAGGTCAAACTTTCTCAGTCCTGACACTGTTTCCAAATTAATGTAGTAGATGCTTTTGGATCGCCTGCCACATACTTAGGGTGCTAAATACTCTTTGGTATGGGAAAATGAATAAAGTTAGAGACATGGACCTCTGCGCTCCAAAAGCTAAGCATCTACTTTGTTTTTGTTGTTGTTGTTGTTTTGAGTTGGAGTCTCACTCTGTCGCCCAGACTGGAGTGCAGTGGCTGCTCCGGCCACCGCAGCCTCCACCTGCTGGGCTCCAGCAATCCTTCCACCTCAGTCTTCAGAGTAGCTGGAACTACTGGCGCGCGCTACCACGCCCGGCTAATTTTTTGATTTATTGTAGAGATGAGGTCTCGCCTGCCCAGGGTCTCAAACCCACGGGCTCAGGCAATCCACTCACTTCAGCCTCCCAAGGCGCGGGATTACAGGCTGAGCCACCGAGCCTGGCAGCTTCTACTTTGGATTGAAAGATAATGTGTATGTTTTTAGAAGAAACCCCTTTTGCTAATGAAAAATTGCATGCAAAAAAACCATGGACCTGGGACCCAGGAGTCCTGAGCCCTCTTCTGCCTACACTATTAATATGTGCTTCTTTTACTTTTCTGTATTACAGATTCCTCAACTTTAAGATTGCAGGAGTTGTTCATTTGTTCTATCTAGACACTATAACTGAGCACACACTCGGTGTCTGAATTTTTGTCAGGCTTCAGAGAAAACGAAAGCAATTATTGCAAATTCCTCAAACGTGGTGGAGATGAACACAACACCACCCTCTACACTGTAATAACAACTGATGATAAATAGATAGGGCTATAGCAAGAATATTCAGACGATGGATTAATCCTGTCCTGGTATTAACAAGAAGACTCTGGGATTCTTTTCGGGCTTTTAAAGCAACTATATTCAAGATTTTAGAAAAGACTGAATTTGGAGTAATTAACCTTCACTTATAAGTAGCTTGCCAGAATGACATCATAATTAAACCCAATTATCATAGCACCAAGGTAGCAGAATGAGGCCTAATTCTTTGGGAGCCTCTTGGTGAAGTTCTATAAACTGTGAGCCATCACTGCAGCAATTGCAAGAGAGTTCATCATCTGTAATTATTTTTAATGTCATTTTATTGTATTTTTATAAGTTTATTTTACTATAGAGATGTGGGGTACATGTCAGGATTAGGTACTTGAGTAATCTACGTGCGGGTGAAGTTTGAGTCTTCAACTGGTCCTTATTTCTCCTGGTTTAGGATCAGGCACCCTTTGTCATCATCTTTGTTTTATGGGTAAAATCCACAAAAACAAAAAACAAGTTTGTCCATTTCACAGGCTCATTAGTGTCTAAACTGAGCTTTGAGTCAAGGTCAGTATGACGCTGTACAATACCTGAGTCAAAACCTGCTTCCAATCCCTAAAATGATGGCAGGCCTGTGTCATGGCCTGGCAAGGGCCAGTCTTCTATTTGACTAACTTGTGTGAATATAGCTTTTTCCTTCTTGAACTTTCAAGAGCATGTATACCTAGGTGTCCCATAATTAGCTCAAACACTCAACAGCTCTGAAATATCCTTCTCTAAATTGTTTGTCTCTTGGATTACAACTTTTCAATTTATTTTTCCTATACTGCCACTAATATTTCCTGTTTTGTTTTATTTTTATCCTTAGGTTAGAACTATCTTTTTTACAACAGACTGCTTTGTTTTATTTTTATTTTTTTCCTTTTCTGTGCCTAAATCTAATTTGCCAGTGACTTAATCTAATGGAACAAATATTTCTTAAGCTTCTCATATGACATACATAATGTGCTAATGATGTAAAAATATAAAAGATCAGCTGAATAGATTCGTTTTGCTCTGGCATTTAGTATCTGAGACTACAGAAATGTTCAATAAATCTTTGTGAAATGAAAGGATGAAAGACACAATTTCTATCATGTTTAATTGTTGTTGTTATTGCTTTCCCCATGGAGAGGTTACTGTATTGCTGTGTTTTCTCTTTCCTACAATTTGATTCTAGTCCTGGCCTTTCAAATATGTTATGATTTTTGCAGAGCCTTCTCAGTTAGTTTACCCCCAACCTCTACTCTCATTAAGTCACCTTGTTTAAAAACCTTTCTTTCAACATGTTTCCTTCAAAGATTTACTAGGTGTTTCCAGCCTTACTTGGCTTTCAGAGGTGGCATCATAGAGATGAAAGAGCAAAGGGGTAATTATTGGCACATGTTAGGTCCCAGCTAAGCAAAGGGAAAGGATGCCATTGAAAATGCTACAAGTTGGTCAGAGACTCAAAAAGTGAGGTCTGACAGAGGTCAGGAATAAAGGACCTGCTGTTGGGATCAGCCTTGAGCAAAAGGCTAAGGACCAGGCTTCCAAAGACATCACTTTGGTAGTGTTTAAACCAATTATGGCAAAGCTATTAAACCTTTAAGATTATGAATGGTGATTCAGAGTTTAATTGGATAGGATACAGATCCCAAAACTTTTTATTATAATATGAGGTATAAAAGGTAAGATTCACAGACAAAAAACAGAAGCATGTGGAATATAAGTAGTTGAGAGTGGTGGCTAGATTACACTGGAAGGTTTTATACGAGACATAAGAAAAAGGGAAATCTTTGAAAAAATAAAATTTTTTCTATTTAGAAATTTTTCCTAAATTCAACTGTCTCCTTATTCCTATCTATCAATACTTAACACCACACACACACACACAGACACACACACACACACACACACACACACACACACAGAGTGACAAAGTACAATGCTAAATCAAGTTCAAAATTTATTAGGCTTTTAAGCGAGGCTTAATAAATGAATGGGCTAAATTGTATAGAATGAGGAACCTGGAAAAATGAAAGAAGTAAAAGAAAGTTTTAAAAATTAAAAAAAAGCCGGGCTCGGTGGCTCCGCCTGTAATCCCGCGCCTTTAGGAGGCTGAGGTGAGTGGATTGCCTGAGCCCGCGGGTTCGAGACCTGCCTGGGCAGGCAAGACTTCATCTCTACAATAAAATTAAAAAATTAGCCGGGCATGGTAGCGCACACCTGTAATTCTGGCTACTCTGAAGGCTGAGGCGGAAGGATCGCCGGAGCCCAGCAGGTCGAGGCCACAGTGCCTGGGAGCGGCCGCTGCACTCCAGTCTGGGTGACAGAGACTCCAACTCAAAAAAAAAGAAAGAAAGAAAAAATTTTTTTAATTATTTTTACTTTAAAAAGTTCATTGTTCAAATGACTATGCATTGAATATTAAAATGAGGAAAAGAAGACAAATAAGTATAAAGATGGCATTTCTGTCAATTCAGTACTTATCAGACTTGAGAATTTCTCTTCTGGAACCGTGTCTTTCTCAGTAGATATTTATTCTTTTTTTTTTTTTTATTACAGTGATGCTGAACTTCCAATAGCTAATCATAATACTGCATTGAGTGGTTCTAAATTACACTGAAAACCTTGGTTACTCAGGAAGCCATGATCTTAAAGTGTAGCTCAATCAATCCACATACATTCATAAGCCTTTTTCATCTTGTATAGGTCTAGACATAGTGTGTCTAAAAGAAAAACTGAAATTTATGTGTGTTGCAATCTGCTCGCTGGAATTTAGGAAAATGCCTGATTTGAAAAGATAGGCTGAGTTGAGGACTGGCCAGCTGGCTGATAGCACAACCAATGAGGTCAATGCCAACCATTTTTGTGTAAATGGGATAAACATGTACTGATAATTTGAACAAATATTGATTTTTATGAGTCTTTGTAGATGAGAAAATAATGACAACCCAGAGACAGAAGGAGTGGTCAGTCCTTTAAGATTGTAATCTGCTGCCTGAGTGTGTTTGTGTGTGTGTGTGTGTGTGTGTGTGTGTGTGTGTGTGTGTGTGTGTGTGTGTGTGTATGTGTGTTGGAAAGTGTAGCAATACTTGGAAAGAACCCAGACATTGGAATCCAGCCCAGTCTGATTTCGGATCCTGACTCTGCAACTTACTAATTATATGTCCTTTGGGAAGTTATTTTATCTCAGTTTTCTCTATGTATAATGGGGATAATAACTATACCCAGGCTTGTTGTGGGAACAAAAAGAGGCAATTCATGTAAAATATCTAACCCAGTGATTGATACATAACTGGATACACATTAGTTTCCTTCATTTTCTGTTATTTTCTCTTCTCTAGAATCAAGCTCATTACGTGTAGTTCTAGCCATTGTCTTTGAAAACTGATATTCCTCATACCCTACCCTCTACTGTATCTTTTAGAATTTTTTCATCCAGATGGTTTAACATTTTATTTTTCATCTGTTCAGAATTCACAGGATAATCCTGTACAAGAGCTATTCTGTTTGTGCATCACTTATGCTGCAGGACCAAACATGGGACACTGGCCAAGTTTTATCATATTTTTTCTTGTCTTCAACAAATATTTCTTAAGCACAGTGTCCCAGGCATCAGTCTAATTGACACCTAGCCCCATGTATCTTAAGGGCAGCAGGAAGCATGGCTCTCATATAACTTTAGCGGAGATGAGACAGACTGAGACAGCAGGCTGGAGAAAAATCTTTGGATTTCTTTCTTGTTCTTACATATGATTTATTTTTTAAAATTGAACATATTAAAATAGGACCTCCCAAGTTTGTGCTTTGAAGACCAAAAGCTTTAAAAGCAGGGAATTCTGCAATTATACAGGGAATTGGAACAAAAGCAAATTAAAAGCGAAAATAAATAAAAGCAGGGAAACATGCTTCTGGGCAAGAGAATCACACCAATTTGTATTTTAGAAAGTTTTCTTTGGTTTTAGTGTGGAGATTGGAGTCTGTGTGAACAAGTATGAACTGGGGTGGATGGGGCTGGGACAGTGAACATAAAAGATTGGAGGTAGGAAGACCCAATCAGAAGATATGGAATTGATAGAAAAGAAATAAGAAAAGAGCTGGGCTCGGTGGCTCATCCTGTCATTACGCGCCTTTGGGAGCCTGAGGTGAGTGGATTGCCTGAGCCCGCGGGTTCGAGACCCGCCGGGGCAACTTGGTGAGACCGCATCTCTACAATAAATCAAAAACTAACCGGGCGTGGTAGGGCGCGCCTGTAGTTCCAGCTACTCGGTAGGCTGAGGCGGAAGGATCGCCGGAGCCCAGCGGGTCGAGGCTGCGGTGGCCGGCAGCGGCCACTACACTCCAGTCTGGGAAACAGAGTGAGACTCCAACTCAAAAAAAAGAAATAAGAAATAAGAAAAACCTGAACTAAAACAACAGCTGAAAAGAAGAGAAGGTCAGGAAATGTAGTTATACTGTATCAATTGTCATGACCTGGTGAACTAACTAAAAAGGAGGTAAGGGCCGGGCTCGGTGTCTCAGCCTGTAATCTCAGCACTTTGGGAGGCCAAGGTGAGTGGATTGTCTGAGCCCACAGGTTCGAGACCAGCCCGGGCAACTTGGTGAGACCTCATCTGTACAACAAAATAAAAAATTAGCCAGGCATGGTAGCATGCACCTTTGGTTCTGACTACTTGGAAGGCTGAGGCGGAAGGTCGCAGCAGCCCAGCAAGTGGATGCTGGGGTGGCCATGAGTGTATCACTGCACTCCAGCTTGGGCAACAGAGTGAGACTCCAACTCAAAAAAAAAGGAGGTAAGAATAAAGTATGACTTTAAGATTTCTAGTTTTATTGACTGTCTGTTTTGTTATACTGGAGAATTGGGAAGCTCATCAGTTTCTAAAATTAACACATCTTTAAATCAATCAGAACAGAGGTGATTAATGGCTCCATATTTAAATGACTTCCAAATCATAGCTAAAGCTTCTCATCTTTCTTCTAGATAAATATAATAAGTGCATGACCCTAAAATATATATGTGTGTAAATAAAAATGTATATGTAAATTCAGAGGGCAAATCATAACATGTTATAAGATAATGGCTGTTAATTGCCAAAGACAGGTGAGTAACGAGTTCTGTATTCAAGAAAAAAGAAGGATGACATTGACCTGAAGTTGGTCACTTCCCATGCCTTCAGAATAAAATGTTAGTTCCTTACTTCTACATACCCTTTCGTGGTCAGTCTCTCACCTATTTTATCTTCTGACACTCCTCGTTCTCATGCTTTGTTTGAATTTGCCAGTTCATGGGTAGTTTTCCGGATGTGCTGTCTCTATGCTTGCCTCTGCCTTGGATGTCACCACATCACCTTCCCCTTGGGCAGCCACCAACTCACACCCACTACACAAGATATGAATACTCCCAGAAGCATGCCCTGACCTCTTTAGATAAGAGAACCTGGGGTCTTCTGTGTTGGGTACTCTACCTCCACTAAAAAGACCAGCTCAGTGATGGGTGCTTGCTTAGAAGGTGATGTCGTACATGGAACCTCAAGCCCTTTGAGGGCTGGGATACTGTCTTACCTTTATTGCCCTTCTCAGTGATGATCACAGAGCAGCTGCTCAATAATTATCTGTTAATTAGAACTTTAGATAAGGGGAGGACAGTCTTAAATAGGCACTAAAAATCTGGGTAGAAACTCGTCAGCTTTCTAAAATGGGAAATGTCTGGGAAGCAGCAAAAAAGACTTCTCTGGCAGAGGCCCACAAAAGAGTGAGTTCAGGACTGTGAGCACTCAAAGAGAAGGTTGATGAGCTTGTCATTTGTATTCCCTGTGTAGGTGTGATTTCTAAATACCTTATTTCTCCGAGCTTTGCAAAAGTCATCGCAGGCAGGTAGGACAGCCATGATAGCCACAGAGGAGGAGGGATAGGTATATTCTGTTTGCAAGGGTATCAGCTGGGTAGGCAAAGACATTTTCCCTTTACTGTATTTGTTTCAGCTCCCAACACCCTCTCATTTTGCAAGTAAAGAGACCAAAGCTCTGGAAGAGTTAGAAAGACACTTGGAAATAAGGACGAGAAGTCCCATGAGTGTGTGAGCTGTGGCAGGCGTGACTGCATAAGAATGAAGACATCACAGCTGGGGGTCCCTTCACCCTACTCGTACAACAGGTTATTTCACTGACTGGCTTGGAACAACGGGGCAAGTCGATTCCCTTCTTTGTGCTGTAGAATTCCTTGCTGGAAAATGAAGATGGCGATGCCCGTTCTCTACCAGAGGCTCATGACAAATGAAGATTGTCAGGAGCCACCAACGGAGAGAAAAGTGCTTGGTACCTAGAAAGTGCTCAGTTAACGGGAGCTATAGCGTCATAATTATAATTATCCTGTAGGGACCTGTAAAGATTTTTGAGTAAGAAAATTATGTTTAGAAAGTGTGTAGACTTAGATCTGAAAGTTGCTTTTAAGAGTCACTCCCAGTTTTTAAGAGTCACTCCCCCCCCCCACTTTTTATCATGAGGCCTCTTGGTCTGGATTTCTGGATTTTAGGGACGGAAGCTATTGACTGTCCAGAGGCAGTCAATACACTGGCAAGAGTGTCCTCCCTCATCTATCTGGCTCCCTTTGATCCATGATGAGTGCCTCTGTCTTTTATATTTATTCTCTTTTAGGAAGGCTTTCTCACTGGAAGGGAGGAAACGGCAGAGCTCAGGGCTAAATCCCAAGCCCAACCCTGCTGTTTTTGGCATTCTTTCATATGCTATTACTTTTACAAAATGTATACAAGCCAAGGCACTAGAAAGAAGGCCTTAATGCATTACGTGGCGATTAAAGTTCACTATTCAGAGTTCCTCAAACTATCCGATTTCAATTTTAGGAACCCTACCTTTCATAATAACTCAGTAACAATCCAGGGTGTAGTTTATTTGACCAACTGTGGTGTGCCATTTCTTAAAATTTTGTATGCTGGAGAAAGTTTGCATGTCGAAAGACAGAGGAAGAGAGTAGGTCCCAACAGACAATTCATTCCCTCAGTTGTTCTGTGGTCCAGAGAACATGCCCATCTGATATCAAATTGGATCCTGCAGGACTCTATGAAATGACCTACCAGGCACTCAAATATAATGATTTTTTGAGACATTTCAGGCCTCTAGATAATGATTTTTTGGGGACAGGCTAAAAATAAAAGCTTGTTCCAGGCAAAATGCTTCAGCATGCTCTACTTTTCCTTGTAAAATGCTCTTCTTGCTCATCCTGAATTACAATTGTGATTCTTAAGCAAACGTTGGCTGTAGCTATGAAGACATAAAATGCTATAAATGTTATATGGACATGTCCAGGTATTCAGTGCTGTAATTTAAAAGCATCAATAAAGTTTAAGTTGTATTCAGAGTTTGCAAATCTGTCACGGTCAGATGAGTTCAATTTCCATTTTTCCCTCACCAAACCCTTCAAATTATGCATGAACAGATTAAAAATAGCAGGAAAATACATTGTATTGTGTTCACTAAACATCTCCAATTTTGGAGAAAATCTTTAGCAATCAAATAACATGAGAATAGACACACTGGAAAGCAATTATAACCCCAGGAAAATTTCATTTCATTGCTGAAGACAGAAAGTGGTGTATTTCAAAACTGTGAGCAAAGATTAATGGCGATAAAGACAGTGGTAAGTGTCCATGAACCAAGTCATTGAACTTTAATGTCATTGCAAAACATGAGAAGTCATCATTTCAAGTCTCAATAACCTCAAACCAAAATGCATCCATTGCTATTTTTTCTTCCTTTTTTTATCCCCCCAACATTGTACTTTGCAAATTGAATGGTCCTGACAAAGAGTTGGTTTGAAAGTTAAGGGTTCTTTTCCTGAACAAGGTTAAGTTTAGCTTTGATGACAGCAGCACAGCTTGGAAATCTCCTGCCAAGCATTTCCTCCGGGCAAGAAGGCAGAGGATTTTCACTTTCTCTGTCAGCTTTAGCTCTGTCTCAAGTGGCTAGGAGTCAAACCTTGGAAGAGAGAAGACAGAAGGAAAAAAAATAAAATCTTCAATGCACAGCATTGGTCTGAGTGTTCGAGACAGAGTTTTTCAAGTGCATTTTGATGAACTGGGTCACAGAGTCTAGTTCCTTAAGGTTCGTATACTGTGTTAAAAAGAAATCCTGGTATCTTTAAATGGAATTTTAACTTGGGAGTAAATTTAGTGTACTACGAAAATGTGAATGCTTATCATTTGATACTGAACACTATATTTGCCATACAGAATTGGACTGAATTTATGAGAATACTGAAAAGTTTGGAAATTCAGTTGTTTGCTCATGCTTGATAACTATTGACATTTGGACTGTATAGTCTTTTTTCTTTTTGCCAGTAACTTGTGCTTTCAAAACAGGTGGATCCTGATGAAATTCCTACCTTGGTCATCTCCCTGAAATACATCACTGCATTCTAATTTCCGTCACCATATCACCGATTACTGGCCCAGGCACCTGCATTTGATTTTTCTAGGGTACTCCCTAGAACAAGGCTTCTCAAACTTTGTTGTGAGCATGTGTCACTATCATAAAATGCAGATTCTGTTTCCAGATCAAGCTCCCAGGTCCCTCTGAGGCTGCTGGTTCGTAAGCTACACTTGGATCATCAAAGCTGTAGACCACTGATGGCCTCTCTTCTCTAGCCTTTTCTCATCTTACTACCTCATGAAGCTGCTGTCATGACCCACGTAGACTTCTGGAATATGCCTATCTGTAAAAGCATCATTAGAGCTTGGCAAGCATGCCCCAGCTGCATGGTGGAGGCAAAAGAGATGGTAGATGAGGAAAAGAGGATGATCCATGTGGGCATCATATGGACCAAATTTCCCTTTGCAGCACAAAATGTCCTGCATCGCAACCCATATTTCTACTGTCTCAATTGTCATCCCCAACATCATAATGAGAGCATACACCACGCTTTGAGTTCAGGCAATAGGTTACAGTGACAAGTGATTTACGTAAATTACCTCATTGAGTTAGACGTTTTTGTCCTTGTTTTATAGAGAGGCAAAGCCTCTGAGCATTTAAGTAACTTGCTCAAGGCCACAGAGCTGGGATTGGTACTATATCTGTCCAAAACCTGTTAACATTAACCACCAAGTTTCCATCCTACAGAATTAGCGTGGATACTTGCCCAGTCTATTCTATTAATCTGCACTCAATCTTGGGACCAATTTTGGAATGTTTAGAATAAATGCAAGTGATTTCTACAGATACTCTGCCAAGCACTATTAAAATAGGTATAAAAGTATACCCAAAGGAAACTTTAAATCACCAAGTTATGGCTAAAGGCTCACTGATAAAATTTCCAAAGGGAGATGCCATCTGAGCCCTTTCTTGATATCTTGGATGGGAGATTAGAAAATTCATGAGCACATACAAGGATATAACTTCAGGGTCTACTAGAGCCAGCAGAACATATAAGGAAGGAAAAAGAGAATGATCTACAAGCTAGGATTGGGTCTACTCCATTGCCACTAATTCTAGGATGACAACAAATCTCTTTCATCTTCTTGAAAATGGGAATTTTGTCTCCCGTGATACTAGAGATATAGTTAGTCCTCAAAGCCTTCAGTAATTTCCTTACCTCAGCAAGAATTTACTTTGGTTTGCAAAGAATGTCCTAGAAAATGTGTCTGTGGAACCTTAGAGTTTGTCTTCTGGCCTCAATAGAATGTTTGTGTGTGGACTTTGTCCCTGAAGCTGGTCTTGTCTGGCTATCCAGAGTCTGATCTCTCCTGACAAGTTGGCCACCACTCACAAATTCACAGGATAGCTTTTGTTCTTTAACTGTATGTGACTGAAGACATGCAGACATGAAAATTAAAACTACACTGAGATACCACCTAACTCCAGTCAGAATGGCAATTATCAATAACTCAGAAAATAACAGATGCTGGAGAGACGTGGCGAAAAGGGAACACTTCTACACTGTTGGTGGGAGTGTACACTAGTGCAACCTCTGTGGAAAGCAGTGTGGCGATTCCTAAAAGCTCTAAATATCGACCTTCCATATGACCCTACAATCCCCCTACTGAGAATATACCCTGAAGAACTCAAATCGCTCTATCAAAAAGATACCTGCACACGAATGTTTATCTCAGCATTGTTCACAATAGCAAGAACCTGGAACCAACCATGCTGTCCATCAAAAAAGACTGGATTAAAAAACTGTGGTACATACACATGATGGAATACTACACAGCCATAAAAAAGAACAAAACCATGAATTTCGCAGCAACCTGGATGGAGCTAGAGTCTATAATACTGAGTGAC
>NW_007252352.1:313030-324491 GCF_000164805.1 Carlito syrichta | reverse complement strand
CTAACCCTTAACTGTACCCCACAATTTTATAATAAAAAATATGTTTAAAAAAAAAGAAATCAGCATTTTATGAAATCAACCTTTCTTCCAAAAGCTCTCAATATGACCATAGAATCACATTTGCAGGGCTGCTTTGGCACTTCCACAATTCATTTTCACTATGACTCTAATAACTGCTTTTTAATGATCACTGAATTAATCATATAGAGAACAGAAAACAGGAAGAAACATCAGTCCAGGACTATAGGGCCATAACAAAATGGTAGAATACATTCTTCCACCTTGATTTTAGAAATAGTTTCAAATAGTTATGTTAATGTTTTTCATATTTGCTCTCTCCAGAATTTAGCAAATATGTAATAATTATACTAATATTCAAATTAACATCAGACTGTTTTACATTATAATATACTTTTTTGCAAAAAAATTCAGCATCTCACACCCATAATTCCATCACTTTGGGAAGCAGAGAGAAGAGGATTACCTGATCCCAGGGGTTCGAGAAGAGCCTGGGCAACTTGGTGAGACCTCCTCTCTACAATAAGTCAAAATTAGCTGAGTGTGGTGGCATGCACCTATAGTGCCAACTACTTGGAAGGATCACCTGAGCTCAGCAAGTCAAAGTTGCAATAGCCATGATCGTGCCACTGACAGAATGAACCTAGGTGACAGAGTGAGACTTTGACTCAAAGAAAAAAAAAGCTTCAATAAGCTTTATGTATGTGTATGTATATATATATATGGCTTAGATCTCAATTATGCAGGCACTGTTTGGGGGACAAAAGCCAACAGCAAAAATCAAAACAATATTAATGGCAAAGATAATGGACAGAGTTTATGATTTTTGCCAACTTTTATACCTAAGATGGGTCAATACTGTGGAATGTAAAATGTGTCTTGAAGTAGTTCTTCTGTGAGTTTATATCATAGACATTTGAGGACAAATCTAGAGATAACAAATCCTAATCTTATTGATCAATTTCAAATAGCGCTTCTCTCCTTCAACCGTTCCTGAGCTCCCTGATTGCATCTCTTTTCCCAGATTCAGAATCTGGCTCCCAGGGCTCCTGTCACTTTACTGCTTCATGTGGTAGTTGCTGCCTGCCTCTTTAACCAGATAATGAGTCCCAGGAGGTTTTATGGGTGACTTTGTATACCTCTACAGAGAGAACATACACTATCATAGAACCAGGGCCATGGATGCACACCCTCAAATAATCTATTTTACTTCTCTGCACTTTGTTTTCTTGACTTAAAAATGAGAGAATTGCCCTTTCTAGTAGGATTATTTTGAGGAGAATTAAATATGCTAACACATGAAGGATTTGGCTTACTGTAAAGACCCTGTGCTTGATTTTTCTCACTCTTTTTCAAATGTCGGCGATAGTCAAATATCTCCTGATTATATTGTTGGTAGGATTATCATGATTATTAGAAGTTGTTACACACCAGTAGTGTTTTCTCCTTTCTTGACTGGTTGTATACACAGTGCATGTACCTGAGAATGGATCTGGATGAGAGGGAAACAGGGATGGGGTAACCTGCAGAAAGGGCAGTGGTTGACTGAGTGTGAACTTGGGAGCAAGTGACCAGGGTTCTCCTGATGAAGTGGCTGGTGCTACAGCTTCTTTGTTTGGACCCTAGCACTTCCTAGGGCACAGAAGCCGAGTGCCATTTTTTAAAAGTCAGCAATGTCCTTCCTGGGAAGAAGCTGCTGGGAGTGACTGCTGGCTTCAGGCTCTAGCTCACCACCACAGTGCCTGGCAGGACACTGGTGGCAGAGGCTGCAGGGAGAGCCCAGTGATAGAGTCAGAGGTAGAGCCCCACTGGAGAAGACAAAGCAGGCACCCTGCCGCGATCTTGAAAACTGGGCAAGGACATGCTCCAGGTGCTCACCGCAGAGTAACAGACTCAATCTCTGTGACCAGCGGGTCAGCTGCTCAGGAGTTGATCATGACCCAGAGGGAATATCCCGAAAGCATAAACTTCGGGGGATAAGACAAGTGCTGAGTCTCAGGCAACCCACCCACTACCTTGATTCAGCTGTGGGACAGAGTGTGACCTGAAAAGGATGAGGATGACCCCCAAAGAGATCAGAGGTGAGTTCAGGGCTGACCCAACCCTCTCCTCCCCAGCAAGCCACTGAACATCAGGTCCACACAGCTGGGGCATGACTGAGAGGGATGAACCAAGGCAGAGGCTGGACATCAGTTGGGTTGGGAGGACTTTACTCCAGGATAAGTCTGGCTAGGGTGCCCTCTGCCAGTACTTGTAGAGGAGACAAGTACTTGTAGAGGAGACAATCCCATGCCTCCCCAGTGGAGAGGATCCCTGACCATATGAGAATGGGAGGGGAAGACTGAAGCCCCACCCATCCCCACCACACCCTTCTCCTTCCTTGGGCTGCATACTGGGGAGATTGTGAAAGTGACCACAGCTCTGCAGGAGACAGCAGAGGGGCTTACTTGTGAGCAGCTGAGAGGAACAATTGTAGAACCTGCCACAAGAGAGCAGCGATTTTTTCTTTGTGCACGAATGTGTATGTGAAGTTTCAATTTGCATTCCTCTCTATCTTTTTTTTTCTTTTTCTTTTCCTTCTTTTTTGTCTTCCTTCTTTTGGTTTAGGTTTATGTATATACACGAATGACTGAGTGTTATCTTTCAGGGTTTTTTTACTTCCTTTTTGTTCTTCACTTTTTGTTCACCATATTTCATTCTACTTTTCTCTGTTCTCCCCATTGCTGTTACTGAATCTTGGACTTAGGGGTATACACACATATCTATAGCTTTGTCATATAGAGTGGTGGTGGAGAATGGGTCTCAGGAAACCAATATCCCACTCAGTGAACATTGTAATTTGCAAGTTGTTTCTGAATGCTAGTTCTACATCCTCCATGTTATTTGACTTTCAAAACCACAAGAGACAGCAAAGCTTCTCACCCTGACTCTGTTTCAAAATAGAACAAATTCAGAGCCTTGATCAGGGAGGAATAGAGGGCGGAGTAAACATCAGAAGTGAAAGCCCCTCCCACTGCCACTGAATAACAGAAATAAAGAGAAAAGAAAGAGATCTGTTACAAATGAAGACAATTCAGTGGAAGACCACAGGTAATTCCCAGTGTACCAAAAAAACAAACAAAAAAAAGGCTGAAAAATCAACCTCAGAGACCAAACAAGGAATGTCACTGCCAAATGGCCCCAGAATAAAACAGACATTAGGAAATGGATAGAAAGAGTGAAAAAGACTCAAGAAAGATAAGATACACTGAAAGAACTGGTAACAGAGATTTGACCATAAGAAATTTCATCCAAGAAATAACAAGATGACAAGCAGGGAAAGCAAAATTAATCAAGCAGAAGAAAGAATCTGAGAACTTGAAGACAAAAACATGGATTTAACTTGATCTGTACAAAACAGAAAGAAAACTCAGAAAGAAAGACCAAAGCCTACAAAAGACATGTGATTATATCAAGAGGCTGAACCTACACCTGTTTGGTATTCCAATAAAAGAAAGGGAAATGGAAAATACCTTGAAGCAAGTATTCCAGGTTATCCAAGAAAACTTTCCACATCTCACCAGAGGTATGACCAGCCAAGCACAAGAGATACAGAAAACCCCCTCAAGACATCAAACGAGAAGACCAACCCCTAGGTAAATAGTAATTTACCTACACAAGGCAGGTACAAAAGAAATAATCCTAAAGGCCACAAGAGAGAAAAGTCACACTACCTAGTGGAGAAAACCAGTAAGAATGGCAGCAGACCTACAGGAAGAAACACTACAAGCTATAGGAGACTGGAGTCCTATTTTCAAAGTCCTCAAAGATAAAGAATTTCAACAAAGAATTTCCTACACCACCAAGCTCAGCTTCATCAGTGATGAAGAATGAAAATCCTTCCCAGACATCCAATCCCTAGGAGATTATGCAGTTTTCAGACAAGCTCTACAGTAGACACATAAGGTATTAAGCACAGGAAAAAAAAAAAAAAAAAGAATGACCACACAATTCTCAGGAGAACATAGAATCAATAGAGAATACATCAGGTCTGCAAACTTGAAAACACACAAATACATCAACCCAAAAGTTGAAAGAAAACAAACAAATAAAGAAAAAATGTTTTAAGAATCTCATGATGGAGATAAATATTCACATTTCAATAATCAGCCTGAATGTGAAAGGACTAAATGCACCACTGAAAAGACACAGAATGGCAAACTGGATACAAAAGACGCGACCCAATAATTTGCTGCATCCTGTAAACTCATCTCACCACAAGGGAAACACACAGATTCAAAGTTAGAGGATGGAAAATGAATTCCCAGGCTAATGGATCACAAAAGAAAGCAAGAGTCATGATTTTTAATATCAGACAAAACAACTTTAAGCTATAAAAAATTTTAAAAGAGCCGGGCTCGGTGGCTCAGCCTGTAATCCTGCACCTTTGGGAGACTGAGGTGAGTGGATTACCTGAGCCTGCGGGTTCAAGACCCACCTGGGCAAATTGGCAAGCCCTCATCTCTACAATAAATCAAAATGAGCCAGGCATGGTAGCGTGCGCCTGTAGTTCCAGCTACTTGGAAGGCTGAGGCAGAAGGATTGCCCGAGCCCAGCAGGTCAAGGCTATGGTGGCTGGGAGTGGCCACTGCACTCCAGTCTGGGTGACAGAGTAAGACTCCAACTCAAAAAAAAATTTTTTTTAAAAAGATCCAAAAGGACACTACATAATGGTAAAAGATTTAATTCATCAGCAAGAAATACCCATCCTAAATATATATGCACCAATATAGGAGCACCAGAGTTTATAAAAACTACTAAATAAGCAGGAAAAAAGCAATTAACTCTAATATTATTATAGTTGATAACTTAAATATCCCACTAACAACCCTAGATAGATTACTGAGGCAAAAAATCAACAGAGCTCCAGAATCTCAACTTGACACCTGACCAAATGGATTCAATAGATATCTACAGAACATTCCACCACACAACCACATAGAATGTACTCAAAGATTGATTACATCCTTGCCCATAAAATAAACATAAACAAATTTCATAAGATTGAAATACTGCCATGCACCTCTCAGAACACAGTGAAATAAAAAAAAATCAACACAAACAAAATTCCCCAAAAACCCACAAAGACATTTACACTAACAGCATGATGCTGAACTACTCCTGGGTCAACACAGAAATCAAAACAGAAATTGAAAGATTCCTGGAAACAAATGAAAATAAAGAAGCATCTTACCAAAACCTCTTGAATGACATTAAATCAGTTCTAAGAGGAGAACTTATATCTCTACAAGCACACATCAAGAAAATGGAAAGATCACAAGTTGACAGCCTAACAAATCACCTAAGGGAGCTGGAAAGACAAGACCACCAAAAGCCTAACGTTTGCAGAAGAATACAGATCACCAAAGTGAAAGCCCAAATATGGAACATAGAAGACAAAAATATCATAGAAAAAAATCAACAAAACAAAAAGCTGGTTCTTTGACAAGATTGATGGACCCCTAGCCAGAATGGGCATGAAAAAGAGAGAAAATGCCCAAATAAACACAATCAGAAACACAAAAGATCAAATCATAATTGACCCTGAAGAAATACAAAAGATTGTCAGAGATTATTATGCACACCTGTATGGAAACAAACTTGATGGCCTAAATGAAATGGAGGACTTTCTGACATCATTCAACTTCACAAGATTGAAACAAGAAGGCACTGGAAAACTAAATAGACCAATAAAAACCCAGGAAATTGACTCTATCATAAGAAAACTACCTAAAAAAAACCCTGGACCAGACAGGTTTCCAGCAGAATTCTACAAAATATACAAGGAGGAGCTGATATCAATCCTACTGCAAGTATTTCAGGCAATCAAGAAAGATAGAATTCTCCCCAAATCATTTTACAAAGCTAACATCACATTGATACCCAAACTGGGTAAAGAGTCAATAAAAAAGGGAACTACAGGCCATCTACATCCCTGAAGAACATAGATGCAAAAGTCCTCAACAAGATTCTAGCAAATAGGATCCAACACACATCTCAAAAATCATCCACCATAACCAAGTAGGATTCATCTTCAAGATACAGGGCTGGTTTAGCATCTGCATGACCATATGTAACTAAATATGTCAGCAGATGTAAAAACAAGAACCATATGATTATATCATTAGATGCAGAAAAAGCTTTTGATAAAATCCAGTATCCCTTCTTGATAAAAAACCCTTGAAGACCTAGACATAGGAAGAACATACATGAAAATAGTAAGTTTCATCTAAAATAAACCCACAGCCAGCGTATTGCTAAACTGACAGAAACTGGAAGCATTTCACCTGAAAACCAAAACAAAACAAGGCTGCCCATTCTCACTTCTCCTGTTCAACATTGTCTTTGAAGTCTTAGCTAGAGCAATCAGACAAGAGAAGGAAATCAGGGGTATTCAAATAGGAAAAGAGAACGTTAAAGATATCCTTCTTTGCTGATGGTATGGTTCAATACCTTGAAAATCCAAGAGAATCTGTCAAAAACTTCCTTGCACTGATAAAGGATTTTGGCAAAGCCTCGGGGAGCAAAATGAATGTGCAAAAGACAGTTGAATTCTTACACACCAACAACAAACAGGCAAAAAATCAAATGAAAAGTACAATCTCATTCACAATAGCCACAAAAAGGAACTATCTCAGCATCTTGCTATCTTGCTCACCAGAGAAGTGAAAGACCTTTACAATGAAAATATTGCTTAAAGAAATTTAAGAGGACACAAATAGAAAAATAGTCCATGCTCATGAACTAGAGGAGTCAAAAATATTAAGATGTTCATCCTATCCAAGGCAATCTACAGATACAATGCAATACCCATTACATTACCAACATCATCCTTCTCACACCTGGAAATGACAATACAGAAATTCATATGGAAACATAAATGACTACAAAGAGCCAAAACAATCCTCAGCAAAAGAAACAAAGCAGAAAGTATCACATTTCCAGATTTCAAACTTTACTATAAGACTGCAATAACCAAAACAGTCTGGTATTGGTATAAGGACACACATATAGACCAATGGAACAGGATAGAGATTCTAAAAGCAAAACCTCAATTTCTCAACCAACTCATCTTCCAGCTAGCCTCCACCACCAACCGTTGGGGAGAAGATAATCTTTTCAGTAAATTGTGCTGGGAAAACTGGCTGACCACATGCAGAAGATTAAAACAAGACCCCTACCTATAATCATACATAAAAATCAACCCCAAACGGATCAAAGATCTAAATGTGAAACCTCAAACTATACAAATCTTAGAAAACACAAGAGACGCCCTTATGGAAGTCTGAGTAAGCAGCCAAGTCCTGATCATACTCCAAAAGGTCATGCTATAAGAGATAAGATTGACAAGTGGAACCTTATCAAACTGAAAAGTTTCTGCAAAGCAAAGAAAACCATCAAGAGAGCAGGGAGACAGCCCACAGAATGGGGAAAAATATTTGCCAACTGTACATCTGACAAAGGCCTAACATTTAGGATCTACAAGAAACTCAAAAGTGTCAAAAGAAAAAAAAGCAAACAGCCTCATTAAAAAGTGGACAAAAGACATGAATAGATATTTCTCAAAAGAAGACATACCGGCATCCAATGGATACGTGAAAAAGTGCTCAGCCTCCCTAACCATCAGATACATGCAAAGCAAAACCACATTGAGATACCACTTAACCTCAAGAAGAATGGCTATCATTAAAACAAAACAAAAAACAACAACAAACGTTGGTGAGCATGCAGAGAAAAGGGAAGTCTTCTACACTGGTGGTGGGAATGCAAACTAGTTTAATCTCTATGGAAATCAGTGTGGTGATCTCAGAAGAACTAGAAATTGACTTTCCATATGATCCAGCAATCCCCCTACTGGTAATATACTCAGAGGAATTCAAATTATTCTACAAAAAAGAAACCTGCAAATGCATGTTTATTGCAATCCTATTCACAATAGCAAAAACATGGAACCAACCATGGTGCTCAAAGTGGACCGAATAAAAAAAAATGTGGTATATCTATTCTTGGCAAAACATATACTTGATGGAATATTATGATGCCATAAAGGAGGACAAACTTATGGACTTCGCAACAACTTGGATAGATTTAGAGTCTATCATACACAGTGACCTATCACAGAAACAAAGAACTGAGTACCACATGTTCTCATTCATAAGTGAATCTTGAACATTTACCATAATACTGTAAGAAAGGGATTGGCAGTAGTGGGATACTGCCAGGGTTGGGGGTGAGGACACATCATCCATAAAGGTACCTGATCTCAAACCAGGTGAAGTGGGGAACAAAGGGAGGCCCAAACTTTACCTCTATGATGACCACCTGTATGCCTAATCCTGAATTTTGCCCCACATCTTTAGCATAAAAAATACATAAAATGAAAAAATAACAAGTGACATATTTAATGTTATTTACCAAACTAAAATAAAAAGGGACAAATAATATAATTAAATCAATAGATTTAAAAAATCAATATCCAGTAAAAATATCCCAACATCTATTCTTGACAAAAACTTTTAGCAAATTAGAATTAGAAGATGTCTCTGCCAAATCTAGAGCATATTACTTTTAATGATGAATACTGAAAGCATTCCGTTAGAATTATGAAAAAGACAAGCCAGATGTGATGGCTCACTACAATCTCAGCACTCTGGGAGGTCAAGGTGGGAGAATTACTTGAGCCCCAGAGTTTCAAGCCAGTCTAGGCAACAAAGTGAGACATCACCTCTACAATTATTATTATTTTTTTTAAAGTAGCCAGTCATAGTGGCATGCTTGAAGCCCCAGATACTTCAGAGGCTGAAGAGGATGCATCGCTTGAGCCCAGGAGTTTGAAGCTGCAGTGAGCCATGATCCTGCCACTGTTCTCCAACCTGGCCAACAAAGTGAGATTTCGACCTAAAAATAATAACAGTAAAAAAAATAAAAATTATGAAAGTAACAAATATACCCACCAGGAACATGACTTCTTTGACATTGCACAGGAGAACCTAGACAAAATGGTATGCAAAAAACAAAAAAAAAACCAAAAAAAACTGATGACTGGAAAACAGAAAGCATAACTCTCATTACTGGAGAGTGATATGGTTATATATTAGAAAGCCATAAACAATCTACATAGAGATGATCAGAGTAAAGAAAAGTGTTCATGAAGTTGCTACACATAAAATCAATGCACCAAAATCAATTGTGCTTATAAACACCAGATATAAATAGCTGAAAATATGATTTTAAAAACAAAGTAGTTTCAAAAACCTTGGAATACATTTAACAAAACACATAAGAAAATTATAAATATTCTGGAAAGACCTCTTAAAAGACGTAAATAAACGGAGAGAAATCTTTTGTTCATAGGAAGAGACATTATTGTTTAATTTGCAATTGTGATGCTCCTTAGATAGATATATAAATTCGTTGAATTGTCAATCCAGACTCCATTCTTGGATTCCTTCCTTTTCCTACCTCTCTTTCCTCTTTCCTGCTCGACTTCCTTTTTAACTCTGACAAGCTAATATTGAAGTTTAATTGAAAGACTAAAGACCCAAGAATATACAAGATATTCTTGAAGAAGAAGAAGAAAATGCTTAGCATAAATGCCTTGGCATAGGTAAAGAATTATAGAAATATGTAGCAATTGGAATGTGAGTATCAGCATGGGATAGAATATTACCAACGCAGGGAAAAAAAGAAGGCAATCAGACATAGACCCAGAAATATATGACAACTTGATTTATGACAGAAGTGGTCCTGCTGATCAGTAAGAGAAGAATAGACTTTATAATTAGTAGAGCCGAAAAATACTCATGTGGCAAGAAATTTGGCATACTGCTACTTGCCCCAACACTAAGTAGTACATTCCACAAAGATTAGAAGTTTAAATATAAAAGGTAAAACCAAACTAAAACTTAGAAAACAACATAAAACAATGCTTTTAATCAATATTGTTAAGATGTCCATCCTACCAAAGGCAATCTACAGATTCAACGCAATGCGCATTAAGTTACCAACATCATTCTTCTCAAACCTGAAAATGACAAGACAGAAATTCATATGGAAACAAACAACCATGGTAGTTAAAACAATCCTTAGCAAAAGAAACAAAGCAGGAGGTATCACACTTCCAGACTTCAAACTTTTCTGTAAGGCTACAATAATCAAAACAGCCTGGTATTGGTACAAGAACAGGCACGTAGACCAATGGAGCAGGATAGAGATTCTGGAAGCAAGCTTCAATTTCTCAACCAACTCATCTTTGACAAAGCCTCCAACAACCACCACTGGGGAGAGGAAAACCTATTCAGTAAATGGTGCTGGGAAAACTGACTGACCACATGCGGAAGATTGAACCAGGACCCCTATCTATCACCATACACAAAAATTAACTCTAAATGGATCAAAGACCTAAAACTATAACAATCTTAGAAAATGCAGGAGACACTCTTATGGAAATTGGAACTGGCAACCGATTCCTATTCATACCCCTAAACGCCCGTATCTGAGGAAATAAGATAGATAAATGGGACCTCATCAAACTGAATAACTTCTGCAAAGCCAAAGAAACCATCAAGAGAGCAGGGAGACAGTCCACAGAATGGGAAAAAATATTTGCCAACTGTATATCTGACAAAGGCCTAACATCTAGAATCTACAAGGAACTCAAATGTGTCAAAAGGAAAAAAACAAACAGTCCCATTAAAAAGTGAGCAAAAGACATGAATAGACACTTCTCAGAAGAAGATATATGGGCAGCCAACAGACACATGAAAAAATGCTCAGCCTCACTAATCATCAGAGAAATGCAAATCAAAACCACATTGAGATACCACCTAACCCTAGTAAGAATGGCCATCATTAATAAAACAAACAACGTGGCGATGGTGTGGAGAAAAAGGAACACTGCCGGTGGAAATGCAAACTAGTGCAACCTCTTTGGAAGACAGTGTGGTGATTTCTGAAACAACTAGAAATTGACCTTCCATATTACCCAGCAATTCCCCTATTGGGAATATACCCAGAGGAACTCAAATCATTCTACAAAAAAGATACCTGCACACGTATGTTTGTTGCAGCTGTATTCACAATAGCCAAAACTTGGAACCAACCATGCTGCCTATCAAAGTTGGACTGTATTAAAAAATGTGGTACATATACACACTGGAATATTATGCAGTCATAAAGAAGGACAAACATATGGACTTTGCGGCAACTTGAATGGATTTAGAGTCTATAATACTCAGAGACCTATCACAGAAACAAAGAACAGAGTACCATATGTTCTCACTCATAAGCGGACCTTGAACAATTATCATAATACTGTAAGAAAGGGATTGGCAGTAGTGGGAAACTGTCAGGGGAGGGGAGGTGGGATTGGCAGTTGAGGGAAACTGCTAGGAGAGGGAGGGAC